>NW_027439525.1:0-48301 GCF_964188355.1 Buteo buteo
CCTCTGGCAAAGCCCGGAGCCCCAGCGCTGCGGGGCCTGCGGATAGGGCGCCAAGGGGAGGGGAAGAGCAGCAAGAGCTTTCGGGGCTGGGCCCTTCCCTGCGGGAGCAGGAGCCCGACGTTCGCCCCCCCGGAAAAGAGGCTCGGCGGCGGCCGACGGGCCCCGAGGTGTCCGCCTCTGGCAAAGCCCGGAGCCCCAGCGCTGCGGGGCCTGCGGATAGGGCGCCAAGGGGAGGGGAAGAGCAGCAAGAGCTTTCGGGGCTGGGCCCTTCCCTGCGGGAGCAGGAGCCCGACGTTCGCCCCCCGGAAAAGAGGCTCGGCGGCGGCCGAGGGGCCCCGAGGTGTCCCGCCTCTGGCAAAGCCCGGAGCCCCAGCGCTGCGGGGCCTGCGGATAGGGCGCCAAGGGGAGGGGAAGAGCAGCAAGAGCTTTCGGGGCTGGGCCCTTCCCTGCGGGAGCAGGAGCCCGACGTTCACCCCCCCGGAAAAGAGGCTCGGCGGCGGCCGACGGGCCCCGAGGTGTCCCGCCTCTGGCAAAGCCCGGAGCCCCAGCGCTGCGGGGCCTGCGGATAGGGCGCCAAGGGGAGGGGAAGAGCAGCAAGAGCTTTCGGGGCTGGGCCCTTCCCTGCGGGAGCAGGAGCCCGACGTTCGCCCCCCCGGAAAAGAGGCTCGGCGGCGGCCGAGGGGCCCCGAGGTGTCCCGCCTCTGGCAAAGCCCGGAGCCCCAGCGCTGCGGGGCCTGCGGATAGGGCGCCAAGGGGAGAGGGAAGAGCAGCAAGAGCTTTCGGGGCTGGGCCCTTCCCTGCGGGAGCAGGAGCCCGACGTTCGCCCCCCCGGAAAAGAGGCTCGGCGGCGGCCGAGGGGCCCCGAGGTGTCCCGCCTCTGGCAAAGCCCGGAGCCCCAGCGCTGCGGGGCCTGCGGATAGGGCGCCAAGGGGAGGGGAAGAGCAGCAAGAGCTTTCGGGGCTGGGCCCTTCCCTGCGGGAGCAGGAGCCCGACGTTCGCCCCCCCGGAAAAGAGGCTCGGCGGCGGCCGACGGGCCCCGAGGTGTCCCGCCTCTGGCAAAGCCCGGAGCCCCAGCGCTGCGGGGCCTGCGGATAGGGCGCCAAGGGGAGGGGAAGAGCAGCAAGAGCTTTCGGGGCTGGGCCCTTCCCTGCGGGAGCAGGAGCCCGACGTTCGCCCCCCCGGAAAAGAGGCTCGGCGGCGGCCGAGGGGCCCCGAGGTGTCCCGCCTCTGGCAAAGCCCGGAGCCCCAGCGCTGCGCGGCCTGCGGATAGGGCGCCAAGGGGAGGGGAAGAGCAGCAAGAGCTTTCGGGGCTGGGCCCTTCCCTGCGGGAGCAGGAGCCCGACGTTCGCCCCCCCGGAAAAGAGGCTCGGCGGCGGCCGAGGGGCCCCGAGGTGTCCCGCCTCTGGCAAAGCCCGGAGCCCCAGCGCTGCGGGGCCTGCGGATAGGGCGCCAAGGGGAGGGGAAGAGCAGCAAGAGCTTTCGGGGCTGGGCCCTTCCCTGCGGGAGCAGGAGCCCGACGTTCGCCCCCCCGGAAAAGAGGCTCGGCGGCGGCCGAGGGGCCCCGAGGTGTCCCGCCTCTGGCAAAGCCCGGAGCCCCAGCGCTGCGGGGCCTGCGGATAGGGTGCCAAGGGGAGGGGAAGAGCAGCAAGAGCTTTCGGGGCTGGGCCCTTCCCTGCGGGAGCAGGAGCCCGACGTTCGCCCCCCCGGAAAAGAGGCTCGGCGGCGGCCGAGGGGCCCCGAGGTGTCCCGCCTCTGGCAAAGCCCGGAGCCCCAGCGCTGCGGGGCCTGCGGATAGGGCGCCAAGGGGAGGGGAAGAGCAGCAAGAGCTTTCGGGGCTGGGCCCTTCCCTGCGGGAGCAGGAGCCCGACGTTCGCCCCCCCGGAAAAGAGGCTCGGCGGCGGCCGAGGGGCCCCGAGGTGTCCCGCCTATGGCAAAGCCCGGAGCCCCAGCGCTGCGGGGCCTGCGGATAGGGCGCCAAGGGGAGGGGAAGAGCAGCAAGAGCTTTCGGGGCTGGGCCCTTCCCTGCGGGAGCAGGAGCCCGACGTTCGCCCCCCCGGAAAAGAGGCTCGGCGGCGGCCAAGGGGCCCCGAGGTGTCCCGCCTCTGGCAAAGCCCGGAGCCCCAGCGCTGCGGGGCCTGCGGATAGGGCGCCAAGGGGAGGGGAAGAGCAGCAAGAGCTTTCGGGGCTGGGCCCTTCCCTGCGGGAGCAGGAGCCCGACGTTCGCCCCCCCGGAAAAGAGGCTCGGCGGCGGCCGAGGGGCCCCGAGGTGTCCCGCCTCTGGCAAAGCCTGGAGCCCCAGCGCTGCGGGGCCTGCGGATAGGGCGCCAAGGGGAGGGGAAGAGCAGCAAGAGCTTTTGGGGCTGGGCCCTTCCCTGCGGGAGCAGGAGCCCGACGTTCGCCCCCCCGGAAAAGAGGCTCGGCGGCGGCCGAGGGGCCCCGAGGTGTCCCGCCTCTGGCAAAGCCCGGAGCCCCAGCGCTGCGGGGCCTGCGGATAGGGCGCCAAGGGGAGGGGAAGAGCAGCAAGAGCTTTCGGGGCTGGGCCCTTCCCTGCGGGAGCAGGAGCCCGACGTTCGCCCCCCCGGAAAAGAGGCTCGGCGGCGGCCGAGGGGCCCCGAGGTGTCCCGCCTCTGGCAAAGCCCGGAGCCCCAGCGCTGCGGGGCCTGCGGATAGGGCGCCAAGGGGAGGGGAAGAGCAGCAAGAGCTTTCGGGGCTGGGCCCTTCCCTGCGGGAGCAGGAGCCCGACGTTCGCCCCCCCGGAAAAGAGGCTCGGCGGCGGCCGAGGGGCCCCGAGGTGTCCCGCCTCTGGCAAAGCCCGGAGCCCCAGCGCTGCGGGGCCTGCGGATAGGGCGCCAAGGGGAGGGGAAGAGCAGCAAGAGCTTTCGGGGCTGGGCCCTTCCCTGCGGGAGCAGGAGCCCGACGTTCGCCCCCCCGGAAAAGAGGCTCGGTGGCGGCCGAGGGGCCCCGAGGTGTCCCGCCTCTGGCAAAGCCCGGAGCCCCAGCGCTGCGGGGCCTGCGGATAGGGCGCCAAGGGGAGGGGAAGAGCAGCAAGAGCTTTCGGGGCTGGGCCCTTCCCTGCGGGAGCAGGAGCCCGACGTTCGCCCCCCCGGAAAAGAGGCTCGGCGGCGGCCGAGGGGCCCCGAGGTGTCCCGCCTCTGGCAAAGCCCGGAGCCCCAGCGCTGCGGGGCCTGCGGATAGGGCGCCAAGGGGAGGGGAAGAGCAGCAAGAGCTTTCGGGGCTGGGCCCTTCCCTGCGGGAGCAGGAGCCCGACGTTCGCCCCCCCGGAAAAGAGGTTCGGCGGCGGCCGACGGGCCCCGAGGGGAGGGGAAGAGCAGCAAGAGCTTTCGGGGCTGGGCCCTTCCCTGCGGGAGCAGGAGCCCGACGTTCGCCCCCCCGGAAAAGAGGCTCGGCGGCGGCCGAGGGGCCCCGAGGTGTCCCGCCTCTGGCAAAGCCCGGAGCCCCAGCGCTGCGGGGCCTGCGGATAGGGCGCCAAGGGGAGGGGAAGAGCAGCAAGAGCTTTCGGGGCTGGGCCCTTCCCTGCGGGAGCAGGAGCCCGACGTTCGCCCCCCCCGGAAAAGAGGCTCGGCGGCGGCCAAGGGGCCCCGAGGTGTCCTGCCTCTGGCAAAGCCCGGAGCCCCAGCACTGCGGGGCCTGCGGATAGGGCGCCAAGGGGAGGGGAAGAGCAGCAAGAGCTTTCGGGGCTGTGCCCTTCCCTGCGGGAGCAGGAGCCCGACGTTCGCCCCCCCGGAAAAGAGGCTCGGCGGCGGCCGAGGGGCCCCGAGGTGTCCCGCCTCTGGCAAAGCCCGGAGCCCCAGCGCTGCGGGGCCTGCGGATAGGGCGCCAAGGGGAGGGGAAGAGCAGCAAGAGCTTTCGGGGCTGGGCCCTTCCCTGCGGGAGCAGGAGCCCGACGTTCGCCCCCCCGGAAAAGAGGCTCGGCGGCGGCCGAGGGGCCCCGAGGTGTCCCGCCTCTGGCAAAGCCCGGAGCCCCAGCGCTGCGGGGCCTGCGGATAGGGCGCCAAGGGGAGGGGAAGAGCAGCAAGAGCTTTCGGGGCTGGGCCCTTCCCTGCGGGAGCAGGAGCCCGACGTTCGCCCCCCCGGAAAAGAGGCTCGGCGGCGGCCGAGGGGCCCCGAGGTGTCCCGCCTCTGGCAAAGCCCGGAGCCCCAGCGCTGCGGGGCCTGCGGATAGGGCGCCAAGGGCAGGGGAAGATCGGGCAGAGCTTTCGGGGCTGGGCCCTTGCCTGCGGGAGCAGGAGCCCGACGTTCGCCCCCCCGGAAAAGAGGCTCGGCGGCGGCCGAGGGGCCCCGAGGTGTCCCGCCTATGGCAAAGCCCGGAGCCCCAGCGCTGCGGGGCCTGCGGATAGGGCGCCAAGGGGAGGGGAAGAGCAGCAAGAGCTTTCGGGGCTGGGCCCTTCCCTGCGGGAGCAGGAGCCCGACGTTCGCCCCCCCGGAAAAGAGGCTCGGCGGCGGCCAAGGGGCCCCGAGGTGTCCCGCCTCTGGCAAAGCCCGGAGCCCCAGCGCTGCGGGGCCTGCGGATAGGGCGCCAAGGGGAGGGGAAGAGCAGCAAGAGCTTTCGGGGCTGGGCCCTTCCCTGCGGGAGCAGGAGCCCGACGTTCGCCCCCCCGGAAAAGAGGCTCGGCGGCGGCCGAGGGGCCCCGAGGTGTCCCGCCTCTGGCAAAGCCTGGAGCCCCAGCGCTGCGGGGCCTGCGGATAGGGCGCCAAGGGGAGGGGAAGAGCAGCAAGAGCTTTTGGGGCTGGGCCCTTCCCTGCGGGAGCAGGAGCCCGACGTTCGCCCCCCCGGAAAAGAGGCTCGGCGGCGGCCGAGGGGCCCCGAGGTGTCCCGCCTCTGGCAAAGCCCGGAGCCCCAGCGCTGCGGGGCCTGCGGATAGGGCGCCAAGGGGAGGGGAAGAGCAGCAAGAGCTTTCGGGGCTGGGCCCTTCCCTGCGGGAGCAGGAGCCCGACGTTCGCCCCCCCGGAAAAGAGGCTCGGCGGCGGCCGAGGGGCCCCGAGGTGTCCCGCCTCTGGCAAAGCCCGGAGCCCCAGCGCTGCGGGGCCTGCGGATAGGGCGCCAAGGGGAGGGGAAGAGCAGCAAGAGCTTTCGGGGCTGGGCCCTTCCCTGCGGGAGCAGGAGCCCGACGTTCGCCCCCCCGGAAAAGAGGCTCGGCGGCGGCCGAGGGGCCCCGAGGTGTCCCGCCTCTGGCAAAGCCCGGAGCCCCAGCGCTGCGGGGCCTGCGGATAGGGCGCCAAGGGGAGGGGAAGAGCAGCAAGAGCTTTCGGGGCTGGGCCCTTCCCTGCGGGAGCAGGAGCCCGACGTTCGCCCCCCCGGAAAAGAGGCTCGGTGGCGGCCGAGGGGCCCCGAGGTGTCCCGCCTCTGGCAAAGCCCGGAGCCCCAGCGCTGCGGGGCCTGCGGATAGGGCGCCAAGGGGAGGGGAAGAGCAGCAAGAGCTTTCGGGGCTGGGCCCTTCCCTGCGGGAGCAGGAGCCCGACGTTCGCCCCCCCGGAAAAGAGGCTCGGCGGCGGCCGAGGGGCCCCGAGGTGTCCCGCCTCTGGCAAAGCCCGGAGCCCCAGCGCTGCGGGGCCTGCGGATAGGGCGCCAAGGGGAGGGGAAGAGCAGCAAGAGCTTTCGGGGCTGGGCCCTTCCCTGCGGGAGCAGGAGCCCGACGTTCGCCCCCCCGGAAAAGAGGTTCGGCGGCGGCCGACGGGCCCCGAGGGGAGGGGAAGAGCAGCAAGAGCTTTCGGGGCTGGGCCCTTCCCTGCGGGAGCAGGAGCCCGACGTTCGCCCCCCCGGAAAAGAGGCTCGGCGGCGGCCGAGGGGCCCCGAGGTGTCCCGCCTCTGGCAAAGCCCGGAGCCCCAGCGCTGCGGGGCCTGCGGATAGGGCGCCAAGGGGAGGGGAAGAGCAGCAAGAGCTTTCGGGGCTGGGCCCTTCCCTGCGGGAGCAGGAGCCCGACGTTCGCCCCCCCCGGAAAAGAGGCTCGGCGGCGGCCAAGGGGCCCCGAGGTGTCCTGCCTCTGGCAAAGCCCGGAGCCCCAGCACTGCGGGGCCTGCGGATAGGGCGCCAAGGGGAGGGGAAGAGCAGCAAGAGCTTTCGGGGCTGTGCCCTTCCCTGCGGGAGCAGGAGCCCGACGTTCGCCCCCCCGGAAAAGAGGCTCGGCGGCGGCCGAGGGGCCCCGAGGTGTCCCGCCTCTGGCAAAGCCCGGAGCCCCAGCGCTGCGGGGCCTGCGGATAGGGCGCCAAGGGGAGGGGAAGAGCAGCAAGAGCTTTCGGGGCTGGGCCCTTCCCTGCGGGAGCAGGAGCCCGACGTTCGCCCCCCCGGAAAAGAGGCTCGGCGGCGGCCGAGGGGCCCCGAGGTGTCCCGCCTCTGGCAAAGCCCGGAGCCCCAGCGCTGCGGGGCCTGCGGATAGGGCGCCAAGGGGAGGGGAAGAGCAGCAAGAGCTTTCGGGGCTGGGCCCTTCCCTGCGGGAGCAGGAGCCCGACGTTCGCCCCCCCGGAAAAGAGGCTCGGCGGCGGCCGAGGGGCCCCGAGGTGTCCCGCCTCTGGCAAAGCCCGGAGCCCCAGCGCTGCGGGGCCTGCGGATAGGGCGCCAAGGGCAGGGGAAGATCGGGCAGAGCTTTCGGGGCTGGGCCCTTGCCTGCGGGAGCAGGAGCCCGACGTTCGCCCCCCCGGAAAAGAGGCTCGGCGGCGGCCGACGGGCCCCGAGGTGTCCCGCCTCTGGCAAAGCCCGGAGCCCCAGCGCTGCGGGGCCTGCAGATAGGGCGCCAAGGGGAGGGGAAGAGCAGCAAGAGCTTTCGGGGCTGGGCCCTTCCCTGCGGGAGCAGGAGCCCGACGTTCGCCCCCCCGGAAAAGAGGCTCGGCGGCGGCCGACGGGCCCCGAGGTGTCCCGCCTCTGGCAAAGCCCGGAGCCCCAGCGCTGCGGGGCCTGCGGATAGGGCGCCAAGGGGAGGGGAAGAGCAGCAAGAGCTTTCGGGGCTGGGCCCTTCCCTGCGGGAGCAGGAGCCCGACGTTCGCCCCCCCGGAAAAGAGGCTCGGCGGCGGCCGAGCGGCCCCGAGGTGTCCCGCCTCTGGCAAAGCCCGGAGCCCCAGCGCTGCGGGGCCTGCGGATAGGGTGCCAAGGGGAGGGGAAGAGCAGCAAGAGCTTTCGGGGCTGGGCCCTTCCCTGCGGGAGCAGGAGCCCGACGTTCGCCCCCCCGGAAAAGAGGCTCGGCGGCGGCCGAGGGGCCCCGAGGTGTCCCGCCTCTGGCAAAGCCCGGAGCCCCAGCGCTGCGGGGCCTGCGGATAGGGCGCCAAGGGGAGGGGAAGAGCAGCAAGAGCTTTCGGGGCTGGGCCCTTCCCTGCGGGAGCAGGAGCCCGACGTTCGCCCCCCCGGAAAAGAGGCTCGGCGGCGGCCGAGGGGCCCCGAGGTGTCCCGCCTCTGGCAAAGCCCGGAGCCCCAGCGCTGCGGGGCCTGCGGATAGGGCGCCAAGGGGAGGGGAAGAGCAGCAAGAGCTTTCGGGGCTGGGCCCTTCCCTGCGGGAGCAGGATCCCGACGTTCGCCCCCCCCGGAAAAGAGGCTCGGCGGCGGCCAAGGGGCCCCGAGGTGTCCCGCCTCTGGCAAAGCCCGGAGCCCCAGCGCTGCGGGGCCTGCGGATAGGGCGCCAAGGGGAGGGGAAGAGCAGCAAGAGCTTTCGGGGCTGGGCCCTTCCCTGCGGGAGAAGGAGCCCGACGTTCGCCTCCCCGGAAAAGAGACTCGGCGGCGGCCGACGGGCCCCGAGGTGTCCCGCCTCTGGCAAAGCCCGGAGCCCCAGCGCTGCGGGGCCTGCGGATAGGGCGCCAAGGGGAGGGGAAGAGCAGCAAGAGCTTTCGGGGCTGGGCCCTTCCCTGCGGGAGCAGGATCCCGACGTTCGCCCCCCCCGGAAAAGAGGCTCGGCGGCGGCCAAGGGGCCCCGAGGTGTCCCGCCTCTGGCAAAGCCCGGAGCCCCAGCACTGCGGGGCCTGCGGATAGGGCGCCAAGGGGAGGGGAAGAGCAGCAAGAGCTTTCGGGGCTGGGCCCTTCCCTGCGGGAGCAGGAGCCCGACGTTCGCCCCCCCGGAAAAGAGGCTCGGCGGCGGCCGAGGGGCCCCGAGGTGTCCCGCCTCTGGCAAAGCCCGGAGCCCCAGCGCTGCGGGGCCTGCGGATAGGGCGCCAAGGGGAGGGGAAGAGCAGCAAGAGCTTTCGGGGCTGGGCCCTTCCCTGCGGGAGCAGGAGCCCGACGTTCGCCCCCCCGGAAAAGAGGCTCGGCGGCGGCCGAGGGGCCCCGAGGTGTCCCGCCTCTGGCAAAGCCCGGAGCCCCAGCGCTGCGGGGCCTGCGGATAGGGCGCCAAGGGGAGGGGAAGAGCAGCAAGAGCTTTCGGGGCTGGGCCCTTCCCTGCGGGAGCAGGAGCCCGACGTTCGCCCCCCCGGAAAAGAGGTTCGGCGGCGGCCGACGGGCCCCGAGGGGAGTGGAAGAGCAGCAAGAGCTTTCGGGGCTGGGCCCTTCCCTGCGGGAGCAGGAGCCCGACGTTCGCCCCCCCGGAAAAGAGGCTCGGCGGCGGCCGAGGGGCCCCGAGGTGTCCCGCCTCTGGCAAAGCCCGGAGCCCCAGCGCTGCGGGGCCTGCGGATAGGGCGCCAAGGGGAGGGGAAGAGCAGCAAGAGCTTTCGGGGCTGGGCCCTTCCCTGCGGGAGCAGGAGCCCGACGTTCGCCCCCCCGGAAAAGAGGCTCGGCGGCGGCCGAGGGGCCCCGAGGTGTCCCGCCTCTGGCAAAGCCCGGAGCCCCAGCGCTGCGGGGCCTGCGGATAGGGCGCCAAGGGCAGGGGAAGAGCGGGCAGAGCTTTCGGGGCTGGGCCCTTGCCTGCGGGAGCAGGAGCCCGACGTTCGCCCCCCCGGAAAAGAGGCTCGGCGGCGGCCGACGGGCCCCGAGGTGTCCCGCCTCTGGCAAAGCCCGGAGCCCCAGCGCTGCGGGGCCTGCAGATAGGGCGCCAAGGGGAGGGGAAGAGCAGCAAGAGCTTTCGGGGCTGGGCCCTTCCCTGCGGGAGCAGGAGCCCGACGTTCGCCCCCCCGGAAAAGAGGCTCGGCGGCGGCCGAGGGGCCCCGAGGTGTCCCGCCTCTGGCAAAGCCCGGAGCCCCAGCGCTGCGGGGCCTGCGGATAGGGCGCCAAGGGGAGGGGAAGAGCAGCAAGAGCTTTCGGGGCTGGGCCCTTCCCTGCGGGAGCAGGAGCCCGACGTTCGCCCCCCCGGAAAAGAGGCTCGGCGGCGGCCGAGCGGCCCCGAGGTGTCCCGCCTCTGGCAAAGCCCGGAGCCCCAGCGCTGCGGGGCCTGCGGATAGGGCGCCAAGGGGAGGGGAAGAGCAGCAAGAGCTTTCGGGGCTGGGCCCTTCCCTGCGGGAGCAGGAGCCCGACGTTCGCCCCCCCGGAAAAGAGGCTCGGCGGCGGCCGAGGGGCCCCGAGGTGTCCCGCCTCTGGCAAAGCCCGGAGCCCCAGCGCTGCGGGGCCTGCGGATAGGGCGCCAAGGGGAGGGGAAGAGCAGCAAGAGCTTTCGGGGCTGGGCCCTTCCCTGCGGGAGCAGGAGCCCGACGTTCGCCCCCCCGGAAAAGAGGCTCGGCGGCGGCCGAGGGGCCCCGAGGTGTCCCGCCTCTGGCAAAGCCCGGAGCCCCAGCGCTGCGGGGCCTGCGGATAGGGCGCCAAGGGGAGGGGAAGAGCAGCAAGAGCTTTCGGGGCTGGGCCCTTCCCTGCGGGAGCAGGAGCCCGACGTTCGCCCCCCCGGAAAAGAGGCTCGGCGGCGGCCGAGCGGCCCCGAGGTGTCCCGCCTCTGGCAAAGCCCGGAGCCCCAGCGCTGCGGGGCCTGCGGATAGGGCGCCAAGGGGAGGGGAAGAGCAGCAAGAGCTTTCGGGGCTGGGCCCTTCCCTGCGGGAGCAGGAGCCCGACGTTCGCCCCCCCGGAAAAGAGGCTCGGCGGCGGCCGAGGGGCCCCGAGGTGTCCCGCCTCTGGCAAAGCCCGGAGCCCCAGCGCTGCGGGGCCTGCGGATAGGGCGCCAAGGGGAGGGGAAGAGCAGCAAGAGCTTTCGGGGCTGGGCCCTTCCCTGCGGGAGCAGGAGCCCGACGTTCGCCCCCCCGGAAAAGAGGCTCGGCGGCGGCCGACGGGCCCCGAGGTGTCCCGCCTCTGGCAAAGCCCGGAGCCCCAGCGCTGCGGGGCCTGCGGATAGGGCGCCAAGGGGAGGGGAAGAGCAGCAAGAGCTTTCGGGGCTGGGCCCTTCCCTGCGGGAGCAGGAGCCCGACGTTCGCCCCCCCGGAAAAGAGGCTCGGCGGCGGCCGAGGGGCCCCGAGGTGTCCCGCCTCTGGCAAAGCCCGGAGCCCCAGCGCTGCGGGGCCTGCGGATAGGGCGCCAAGGGGAGGGGAAGAGCAGCAAGAGCTTTCGGGGCTGGGCCCTTCCCTGCGGGAGCAGGAGCCCGACGTTCGCCCCCCCGGAAAAGAGGCTCGGCGGCGGCCGAGCGGCCCCGAGGTGTCCCGCCTCTGGCAAAGCCCGGAGCCCCAGCGCTGCGGGGCCTGCGGATAGGGCGCCAAGGGGAGGGGAAGAGCAGCAAGAGCTTTCGGGGCTGGGCCCTTCCCTGCGGGAGAAGGAGCCCGACGTTCGCCTCCCCGGAAAAGAGGCTCGGCGGCGGCCGAGGGGCCCCGAGGTGTCCCGCCTCTGGCAAAGCCCGGAGCCCCAGCGCTGCAGGGCCTGCGGATAGGGCGCCAAGGGGAGGGGAAGAGCAGCAAGAGCTTTCGGGGCTGGGCCCTTCCCTGCGGGAGCAGGAGCCCGACGTTCGCCCCCCCGGAAAAGAGGCTCGGCGGCGGCCGAGGGGCCCCGAGGTGTCCCGCCTCTGGTAAAGCCCGGAGCCCCAGCGCTGCGGGGCCTGCGGATAGGGCGCCAAGGGGAGGGGAAGAGCAGCAAGAGCTTTCGGGGCTGGGCCCTTCCCTGCGGGAGCAGGAGCCCGACGTTCGCCCCCCCGGAAAAGAGGCTCGGCGGCGGCCGACGGGCCCCGAGGGGAGGGGAAGAGCAGCAAGAGCTTTCGGGGCTGGGCCCTTCCCTGCGGGAGCAGGAGCCCGACGTTCGCCCCCCCGGAAAAGAGGCTCGGCGGCGGCCGAGGGGCCCCGAGGTGTCCCGCCTCTGGCAAAGCCCGGAGCCCCAGCGCTGCGGGGCCTGCGGATAGGGCGCCAAGGGGAGGGGAAGAGCAGCAAGAGCTTTCGGGGCTGGGCCCTTCCCTGCGGGAGCAGGAGCCCGACGTTCGCCCCCCCGGAAAAGAGGCTCGGCGGCGGCCGAGGGGCCCCGAGGTGTCCCGCCTCTGGCAAAGCCCGGAGACCCAGCGCTGCGGGGCCTGCGGATAGGGCGCCAAGGGGAGGGGAAGAGCAGCAAGAACTTTCGGGGCTGGGCCCTTCCCTGCGGGAGCAGGAGCCCGACGTTCGCCCCCCCGGAAAAGAGGTTCGGCGGCGGCCGACGGGCCCCGAGGGGAGGGGAAGAGCAGCAAGAGCTTTCGGGGCTGGGCCCTTCCCTGCGGGAGCAGGAGCCCGACGTTCGCCCCCCCGGAAAAGAGGCTCGGCGGCGGCCGAGGGGCCCCGAGGTGTCCCGCCTCTGGCAAAGCCCGGAGCCCCAGCGCTGCGGGGCCTGCGGATAGGGCGCCAAGGGGAGGGGAAGAGCAGCAAGAGCTTTCGGGGCTGGGCCCTTCCCTGCGGGAGCAGGAGCCCGACGTTCGCCCCCCCGGAAAAGAGGCTCGGCGGCGGCCGAGCGGCCCCGAGGTGTCCCGCCTCTGGCAAAGCCCGGAGCCCCAGCGCTGCGGGGCCTGCGGATAGGGCGCCAAGGGGAGGGGAAGAGCAGCAAGAGCTTTCGGGGCTGGGCCCTTCCCTGCGGGAGCAGGAGCCCGACGTTCGCCCCCCCGGAAAAGAGGCTCGGCGGCGGCCGAGGGGCCCCGAGGTGTCCCGCCTCTGGCAAAGCCCGGAGCCCCAGCGCTGCGGGGCCTGCGGATAGGGCGCCAAGGGGAGGGGAAGAGCAGCAAGAGCTTTCGGGGCTGGGCCCTTCCCTGCGGGAGCAGGAGCCCGACGTTCGCCCCCCCGGAAAAGAGGCTCGGCGGCGGCCGAGGGGCCCCGAGGTGTCCCGCCTCTGGCAAAGCCCGGAGCCCCAGCGCTGCGGGGCCTGCGGATAGGGCGCCAAGGGGAGGGGAAGAGCAGCAAGAGCTTTCGGGGCTGGGCCCTTCCCTGCGGGAGCAGGAGCCCGACGTTCGCCCCCCCGGAAAAGAGGCTCGGCGGCGGCCGAGGGGCCCCGAGGTGTCCCGCCTCTGGCAAAGCCCGGAGCCCCAGCGCTGCGGGGCCTGCGGATAGGGCGCCAAGGGGAGGGGAAGAGCAGCAAGAGCTTTCGGGGCTGGGCCCTTCCCTGCGGGAGCAGGAGCCCGACGTTCGCCCCCCCGGAAAAGAGGCTCGGCGGCGGCCGAGGGGCCCCGAGGTGTCCCGCCTCTGGCAAAGCCCGGAGCCCCAGCGCTGCGGGGCCTGCGGATAGGGCGCCAAGGGGAGGGGAAGAGCAGCAAGAGCTTTCGGGGCTGGGCCCTTCCCTGCGGGAGCAGGATCCCGACGTTCGCCCCCCCCGGAAAAGAGGCTCGGCGGCGGCCAAGGGGCCCCGAGGTGTCCCGCCTCTGGCAAAGCCCGGAGCCCCAGCACTGCGGGGCCTGCGGATAGGGCGCCAAGGGGAGGGGAAGAGCAGCAAGAGCTTTCGGGGCTGGGCCCTTCCCTGCGGGAGCAGGAGCCCGACGTTCGCCCCCCCGGAAAAGAGGCTCGGCGGCGGCCGAGGGGCCCCGAGGTGTCCCGCCTCTGGCAAAGCCCGGAGCCCCAGCGCTGCGGGGCCTGCGGATAGGGCGCCAAGGGGAGGGGAAGAGCAGCAAGAGCTTTCGGGGCTGGGCCCTTCCCTGCGGGAGCAGGAGCCCGACGTTCGCCCCCCCGGAAAAGAGGCTCGGCGGCGGCCGAGGGGCCCCGAGGTGTCCCGCCTCTGGCAAAGCCCGGAGCCCCAGCGCTGCGGGGCCTGCGGATAGGGCGCCAAGGGGAGGGGAAGAGCAGCAAGAGCTTTCGGGGCTGGGCCCTTCCCTGCGGGAGAAGGAGCCCGACGTTCGCCTCCCCGGAAAAGAGACTCGGCGGCGGCCGACGGGCCCCGAGGTGTCCCGCCTCTGGCAAAGCCCGGAGCCCCAGCGCTGCGGGGCCTGCGGATAGGGCGCCAAGGGGAGGGGAAGAGCAGCAAGAGCTTTCGGGGCTGGGCCCTTCCCTGCGGGAGCAGGATCCCGACGTTCGCCCCCCCCGGAAAAGAGGCTCGGCGGCGGCCAAGGGGCCCCGAGGTGTCCCGCCTCTGGCAAAGCCCGGAGCCCCAGCACTGCGGGGCCTGCGGATAGGGCGCCAAGGGGAGGGGAAGAGCAGCAAGAGCTTTCGGGGCTGGGCCCTTCCCTGCGGGAGCAGGAGCCCGACGTTCGCCCCCCCGGAAAAGAGGCTCGGCGGCGGCCGAGGGGCCCCGAGGTGTCCCGCCTCTGGCAAAGCCCGGAGCCCCAGCGCTGCGGGGCCTGCGGATAGGGCGCCAAGGGGAGGGGAAGAGCAGCAAGAGCTTTCGGGGCTGGGCCCTTCCCTGCGGGAGCAGGAGCCCGACGTTCGCCCCCCCGGAAAAGAGGCTCGGCGGCGGCCGAGGGGCCCCGAGGTGTCCCGCCTCTGGCAAAGCCCGGAGCCCCAGCGCTGCGGGGCCTGCGGATAGGGCGCCAAGGGGAGGGGAAGAGCAGCAAGAGCTTTCGGGGCTGGGCCCTTCCCTGCGGGAGCAGGAGCCCGACGTTCGCCCCCCCGGAAAAGAGGCTCGGCGGCGGCCGACGGGCCCCGAGGTGTCCCGCCTCTGGCAAAGCCCGGAGCCCCAGCGCTGCGGGGCCTGCGGATAGGGCGCCAAGGGGAGGGGAAGAGCAGCAAGAGCTTTCGGGGCTGGGCCCTTCCCTGCGGGAGAAGGAGCCCGACGTTCGCCTCCCCGGAAAAGAGACTCGGCGGCGGCCGACGGGCCCCGAGGTGTCCCGCCTCTGGCAAAGCCCGGAGCCCCAGCGCTGCGGGGCCTGCGGATAGGGCGCCAAGGGGAGGGGAAGAGCAGCAAGAGCTTTCGGGGCTGGGCCCTTCCCTGCGGGAGCAGGATCCCGACGTTCGCCCCCCCCGGAAAAGAGGCTCGGCGGCGGCCAAGGGGCCCCGAGGTGTCCCGCCTCTGGCAAAGCCCGGAGCCCCAGCACTGCGGGGCCTGCGGATAGGGCGCCAAGGGGAGGGGAAGAGCAGCAAGAGCTTTCGGGGCTGGGCCCTTCCCTGCGGGAGCAGGAGCCCGACGTTCGCCCCCCCGGAAAAGAGGCTCGGCGGCGGCCGAGGGGCCCCGAGGTGTCCCGCCTCTGGCAAAGCCCGGAGCCCCAGCGCTGCGGGGCCTGCGGATAGGGCGCCAAGGGGAGGGGAAGAGCAGCAAGAGCTTTCGGGGCTGGGCCCTTCCCTGCGGGAGCAGGAGCCCGACGTTCGCCCCCCCGGAAAAGAGGTTCGGCGGCGGCCGACGGGCCCCGAGGGGAGTGGAAGAGCAGCAAGAGCTTTCGGGGCTGGGCCCTTCCCTGCGGGAGCAGGAGCCCGACGTTCGCCCCCCCGGAAAAGAGGCTCGGCGGCGGCCGAGGGGCCCCGAGGTGTCCCGCCTCTGGCAAAGCCCGGAGCCCCAGCGCTGCGGGGCCTGCGGATAGGGCGCCAAGGGGAGGGGAAGAGCAGCAAGAGCTTTCGGGGCTGGGCCCTTCCCTGCGGGAGCAGGAGCCCGACGTTCGCCCCCCCGGAAAAGAGGCTCGGCGGCGGCCGAGGGGCCCCGAGGTGTCCCGCCTCTGGCAAAGCCCGGAGCCCCAGCGCTGCGGGGCCTGCGGATAGGGCGCCAAGGGCAGGGGAAGAGCGGGCAGAGCTTTCGGGGCTGGGCCCTTGCCTGCGGGAGCAGGAGCCCGACGTTCGCCCCCCCGGAAAAGAGGCTCGGCGGCGGCCGACGGGCCCCGAGGTGTCCCGCCTCTGGCAAAGCCCGGAGCCCCAGCGCTGCGGGGCCTGCAGATAGGGCGCCAAGGGGAGGGGAAGAGCAGCAAGAGCTTTCGGGGCTGGGCCCTTCCCTGCGGGAGCAGGAGCCCGACGTTCGCCCCCCCGGAAAAGAGGCTCGGCGGCGGCCGAGGGGCCCCGAGGTGTCCCGCCTCTGGCAAAGCCCGGAGCCCCAGCGCTGCGGGGCCTGCGGATAGGGCGCCAAGGGGAGGGGAAGAGCAGCAAGAGCTTTCGGGGCTGGGCCCTTCCCTGCGGGAGCAGGAGCCCGACGTTCGCCCCCCCGGAAAAGAGGCTCGGCGGCGGCCGAGCGGCCCCGAGGTGTCCCGCCTCTGGCAAAGCCCGGAGCCCCAGCGCTGCGGGGCCTGCGGATAGGGCGCCAAGGGGAGGGGAAGAGCAGCAAGAGCTTTCGGGGCTGGGCCCTTCCCTGCGGGAGCAGGAGCCCGACGTTCGCCCCCCCGGAAAAGAGGCTCGGCGGCGGCCGAGGGGCCCCGAGGTGTCCCGCCTCTGGCAAAGCCCGGAGCCCCAGCGCTGCGGGGCCTGCGGATAGGGCGCCAAGGGGAGGGGAAGAGCAGCAAGAGCTTTCGGGGCTGGGCCCTTCCCTGCGGGAGCAGGAGCCCGACGTTCGCCCCCCCGGAAAAGAGGCTCGGCGGCGGCCGAGGGGCCCCGAGGTGTCCCGCCTCTGGCAAAGCCCGGAGCCCCAGCGCTGCGGGGCCTGCGGATAGGGCGCCAAGGGGAGGGGAAGAGCAGCAAGAGCTTTCGGGGCTGGGCCCTTCCCTGCGGGAGCAGGAGCCCGACGTTCGCCCCCCCGGAAAAGAGGCTCGGCGGCGGCCGAGCGGCCCCGAGGTGTCCCGCCTCTGGCAAAGCCCGGAGCCCCAGCGCTGCGGGGCCTGCGGATAGGGCGCCAAGGGGAGGGGAAGAGCAGCAAGAGCTTTCGGGGCTGGGCCCTTCCCTGCGGGAGCAGGAGCCCGACGTTCGCCCCCCCGGAAAAGAGGCTCGGCGGCGGCCGACGGGCCCCGAGGTGTCCCGCCTCTGGCAAAGCCCGGAGCCCCAGCGCTGCGGGGCCTGCGGATAGGGCGCCAAGGGGAGGGGAAGAGCAGCAAGAGCTTTCGGGGCTGGGCCCTTCCCTGCGGGAGCAGGAGCCCGACGTTCGCCCCCCCGGAAAAGAGGCTCGGCGGCGGCCGACGGGCCCCGAGGTGTCCCGCCTCTGGCAAAGCCCGGAGCCCCAGCGCTGCGGGGCCTGCGGATAGGGCGCCAAGGGGAGGGGAAGAGCAGCAAGAGCTTTCGGGGCTGGGCCCTTCCCTGCGGGAGCAGGAGCCCGACGTTCGCCCCCCCGGAAAAGAGGCTCGGCGGCGGCCGAGCGGCCCCGAGGTGTCCCGCCTCTGGCAAAGCCCGGAGCCCCAGCGCTGCGGGGCCTGCGGATAGGGCGCCAAGGGGAGGGGAAGAGCAGCAAGAGCTTTCGGGGCTGGGCCCTTCCCTGCGGGAGAAGGAGCCCGACGTTCGCCTCCCCGGAAAAGAGGCTCGGCGGCGGCCGAGGGGCCCCGAGGTGTCCCGCCTCTGGCAAAGCCCGGAGCCCCAGCGCTGCAGGGCCTGCGGATAGGGCGCCAAGGGGAGGGGAAGAGCAGCAAGAGCTTTCGGGGCTGGGCCCTTCCCTGCGGGAGCAGGAGCCCGACGTTCGCCCCCCCGGAAAAGAGGCTCGGCGGCGGCCGAGGGGCCCCGAGGTGTCCCGCCTCTGGTAAAGCCCGGAGCCCCAGCGCTGCGGGGCCTGCGGATAGGGCGCCAAGGGGAGGGGAAGAGCAGCAAGAGCTTTCGGGGCTGGGCCCTTCCCTGCGGGAGCAGGAGCCCGACGTTCGCCCCCCCGGAAAAGAGGCTCGGCGGCGGCCGACGGGCCCCGAGGGGAGGGGAAGAGCAGCAAGAGCTTTCGGGGCTGGGCCCTTCCCTGCGGGAGCAGGAGCCCGACGTTCGCCCCCCCGGAAAAGAGGCTCGGCGGCGGCCGAGGGGCCCCGAGGTGTCCCGCCTCTGGCAAAGCCCGGAGCCCCAGCGCTGCGGGGCCTGCGGATAGGGCGCCAAGGGGAGGGGAAGAGCAGCAAGAGCTTTCGGGGCTGGGCCCTTCCCTGCGGGAGCAGGAGCCCGACGTTCGCCCCCCCGGAAAAGAGGCTCGGCGGCGGCCGAGCGGCCCCGAGGTGTCCCGCCTCTGGCAAAGCCCGGAGCCCCAGCGCTGCGGGGCCTGCGGATAGGGCGCCAAGGGGAGGGGAAGAGCAGCAAGAGCTTTCGGGGCTGGGCCCTTCCCTGCGGGAGCAGGAGCCCGACGTTCGCCCCCCCGGAAAAGAGGCTCGGCGGCGGCCGAGGGGCCCCGAGGTGTCCCGCCTCTGGCAAAGCCCGGAGCCCCAGCGCTGCGGGGCCTGCGGATAGGGCGCCAAGGGGAGGGGAAGAGCAGCAAGAGCTTTCGGGGCTGGGCCCTTCCCTGCGGGAGCAGGAGCCCGACGTTCGCCCCCCCGGAAAAGAGGCTCGGCGGCGGCCGAGGGGCCCCGAGGTGTCCCGCCTCTGGCAAAGCCCGGAGCCCCAGCGCTGCGGGGCCTGCGGATAGGGTGCCAAGGGGAGGGGAAGAGCAGCAAGAGCTTTCGGGGCTGGGCCCTTCCCTGCGGGAGCAGGAGCCCGACGTTCGCCCCCCCGGAAAAGAGGCTCGGCGGCGGCCGAGCGGCCCCGAGGTGTCCCGCCTCTGGCAAAGCCCGGAGCCCCAGCGCTGCGGGGCCTGCGGATAGGGCGCCAAGGGGAGGGGAAGAGCAGCAAGAGCTTTCGGGGCTGGGCCCTTCCCTGCGGGAGCAGGAGCCCGACGTTCGCCCCCCCGGAAAAGAGGCTCGGCGGCGGCCGAGGGGCCCCGAGGTGTCCCGCCTCTGGCAAAGCCCGGAGCCCCAGCGCTGCGGGGCCTGCGGATAGGGCGCCAAGGGGAGGGGAAGAGCAGCAAGAGCTTTCGGGGCTGGGCCCTTCCCTGCGGGAGCAGGATCCCGACGTTCGCCCCCCCCGGAAAAGAGGCTCGGCGGCGGCCAAGGGGCCCCGAGGTGTCCCGCCTCTGGCAAAGCCCGGAGCCCCAGCACTGCGGGGCCTGCGGATAGGGCGCCAAGGGGAGGGGAAGAGCAGCAAGAGCTTTCGGGGCTGGGCCCTTCCCTGCGGGAGCAGGAGCCCGACGTTCGCCCCCCCGGAAAAGAGGCTCGGCGGCGGCCGAGGGGCCCCGAGGTGTCCCGCCTCTGGCAAAGCCCGGAGCCCCAGCGCTGCGGGGCCTGCGGATAGGGCGCCAAGGGGAGGGGAAGAGCAGCAAGAGCTTTCGGGGCTGGGCCCTTCCCTGCGGGAGCAGGAGCCCGACGTTCGCCCCCCCGGAAAAGAGGCTCGGCGGCGGCCGACGGGCCCCGAGGGGAGGGGAAGAGCAGCAAGAGCTTTCGGGGCTGGGCCCTTCCCTGCGGGAGCAGGAGCCCGACGTTCGCCCCCCCGGAAAAGAGGCTCGGCGGTGGCCGAGGGGCCCCGAGGTGTCCTGCCTCTGGCAAAGCCCGGAGCCCCAGCGCTGCGGGGCCTGCGGATAGGGCGCCAAGGGGAGGGGAAGAGCAGCAAGAGCTTTCGGGGCTGGGCCCTTCCCTGCGGGAGCAGGAGCCCGACGTTCGCCCCCCCGGAAAAGAGGCTCGGCGGCGGCCGAGGGGCCCCGAGGTGTCCCACCTCTGGCAAAGCCCGGAGCCCCAGCGCTGCGGGGCCTGCGGATAGGGCGCCAAGGGGAGGGGAAGAGCAGCAAGAGCTTTCGGGGCTGGGCCCTTCCCTGCGGGAGCAGGAGCCCGACGTTCGCCCCCCCGGAAAAGAGGCTCGGCGGTGGCCGAGGGGCCGCGAGGTGTCCCGCCTCTGGCAAAGCCCGGAGCCCCAGCGCTGCGGGGCCTGCAGATAGGGCGCCAAGGGGAGGGGAAGAGCAGCAAGAGCTTTCGGGGCTGGGCCCTTCCCTGCGGGAGCAGGAGCCCGACGTTCGCCCCCCCGGAAAAGAGGTTCGGCGGCGGCCGACGGGCCCCGAGGGGAGGGGAAGAGCAGCAAGAGCTTTCGGGGCTGGGCCCTTCCCTGCGGGAGCAGGAGCCCGACGTTCGCCCCCCCGGAAAAGAGGCTCGGCGGCGGCCGAGGGGCCCCGAGGTGTCCCGCCTCTGGCAAAGCCCGGAGCCCCAGCGCTGCGGGGCCTGCGGATAGGGCGCCAAGGGGAGGGGAAGAGCAGCAAGAGCTTTCGGGGCTGGGCCCTTCCCTGCGGGAGCAGGAGCCCGACGTTCGCCCCCCCGGAAAAGAGGCTCGGCGGCGGCCGAGGGGCCCCGAGGTGTCCCGCCTCTGGCAAAGCCCGGAGCCCCAGCGCTGCGGGGCCTGCGGATAGGGCGCCAAGGGCAGGGGAAGAGCGGGCAGAGCTTTCGGGGCTGGGCCCTTGCCTGCGGGAGCAGGAGCCCGACGTTCGCCCCCCCGGAAAAGAGGCTCGGCGGCGGCCGACGGGCCCCGAGGTGTCCCGCCTCTGGCAAAGCCCGGAGCCCCAGCGCTGCGGGGCCTGCAGATAGGGCGCCAAGGGGAGGGGAAGAGCAGCAAGAGCTTTCGGGGCTGGGCCCTTCCCTGCGGGAGCAGGAGCCCGACGTTCGCCCCCCCGGAAAAGAGGCTCGGCGGCGGCCGAGGGGCCCCGAGGTGTCCCGCCTCTGGCAAAGCCCGGAGCCCCAGCGCTGCGGGGCCTGCGGATAGGGCGCCAAGGGGAGGGGAAGAGCAGCAAGAGCTTTCGGGGCTGGGCCCTTCCCTGCGGGAGCAGGAGCCCGACGTTCGCCCCCCCGGAAAAGAGGCTCGGCGGCGGCCGAGCGGCCCCGAGGTGTCCCGCCTCTGGCAAAGCCCGGAGCCCCAGCGCTGCGGGGCCTGCGGATAGGGCGCCAAGGGGAGGGGAAGAGCAGCAAGAGCTTTCGGGGCTGGGCCCTTCCCTGCGGGAGCAGGAGCCCGACGTTCGCCCCCCCGGAAAAGAGGCTCGGCGGCGGCCGAGGGGCCCCGAGGTGTCCCGCCTCTGGCAAAGCCCGGAGCCCCAGCGCTGCGGGGCCTGCGGATAGGGCGCCAAGGGGAGGGGAAGAGCAGCAAGAGCTTTCGGGGCTGGGCCCTTCCCTGCGGGAGCAGGAGCCCGACGTTCGCCCCCCCGGAAAAGAGGCTCGGCGGCGGCCGAGGGGCCCCGAGGTGTCCCGCCTCTGGCAAAGCCCGGAGCCCCAGCGCTGCGGGGCCTGCGGATAGGGCGCCAAGGGGAGGGGAAGAGCAGCAAGAGCTTTCGGGGCTGGGCCCTTCCCTGCGGGAGCAGGAGCCCGACGTTCGCCCCCCCGGAAAAGAGGCTCGGCGGCGGCCGAGGGGCCCCGAGGTGTCCCGCCTCTGGCAAAGCCCGGAGCCCCAGCGCTGCGGGGCCTGCGGATAGGGCGCCAAGGGGAGGGGAAGAGCAGCAAGAGCTTTCGGGGCTGGGCCCTTCCCTGCGGGAGCAGGAGCCCGACGTTCGCCCCCCCGGAAAAGAGGCTCGGCGGCGGCCGAGGGGCCCCGAGGTGTCCCGCCTCTGGCAAAGCCCGGAGCCCCAGCGCTGCGGGGCCTGCGGATAGGGCGCCAAGGGGAGGGGAAGAGCAGCAAGAGCTTTCGGGGCTGGGCCCTTCCCTGCGGGAGAAGGAGCCCGACGTTCGCCTCCCCGGAAAAGAGGCTCGGCGGCGGCCGAGGGGCCCCGAGGTGTCCCGCCTCTGGCAAAGCCCGGAGCCCCAGCGCTGCGGGGCCTGCGGATAGGGCGCCAAGGGGAGGGGAAGAGCAGCAAGAGCTTTCGGGGCTGGGCCCTTCCCTGCGGGAGCAGGATCCCGACGTTCGCCCCCCCCGGAAAAGAGGCTCGGCGGCGGCCAAGGGGCCCCGAGGTGTCCCGCCTCTGGCAAAGCCCGGAGCCCCAGCACTGCGGGGCCTGCGGATAGGGCGCCAAGGGGAGGGGAAGAGCAGCAAGAGCTTTCGGGGCTGGGCCCTTCCCTGCGGGAGCAGGAGCCCGACGTTCGCCCCCCCGGAAAAGAGGCTCGGCGGCGGCCGAGGGGCCCCGAGGTGTCCCGCCTCTGGCAAAGCCCGGAGCCCCAGCGCTGCGGGGCCTGCGGATAGGGCGCCAAGGGGAGGGGAAGAGCAGCAAGAGCTTTCGGGGCTGGGCCCTTCCCTGCGGGAGCAGGAGCCCGACGTTCGCCCCCCCGGAAAAGAGGCTCGGCGGCGGCCGACGGGCCCCGAGGGGAGGGGAAGAGCAGCAAGAGCTTTCGGGGCTGGGCCCTTCCCTGCGGGAGCAGGAGCCCGACGTTCGCCCCCCCGGAAAAGAGGCTCGGCGGCGGCCGAGGGGCCCCGAGGTGTCCCGCCTCTGGCAAAGCCCGGAGCCCCAGCGCTGCGGGGCCTGCGGATAGGGCGCCAAGGGGAGGGGAAGAGCAGCAAGAGCTTTCGGGGCTGGGCCCTTCCCTGCGGGAGCAGGAGCCCGACGTTCGCCCCCCCGGAAAAGAGGCTCGGCGGCGGCCGAGGGGCCCCGAGGTGTCCCGCCTCTGGCAAAGCCCGGAGCCCCAGCGCTGCGGGGCCTGCGGATAGGGCGCCAAGGGGAGGGGAAGAGCAGCAAGAGCTTTCGGGGCTGGGCCCTTCCCTGCAGGAGCAGGAGCCCGACGTTCGCCCCCCCGGAAAAGAGGCTCGGCGGTGGCCGAGGGGCCCCGAGGTGTCCCGCCTCTGGCAAAGCCCGGAGCCCCAGCGCTGCGGGGCCTGCAGATAGGGCGCCAAGGGGAGGGGAAGAGCAGCAAGAGCTTTCGGGGCTGGGCCCTTCCCTGCGGGAGCAGGAGCCCGACGTTCGCCCCCCCGGAAAAGAGGCTCGGCGGCGGCCGAGGGGCCCCGAGGTGTCCCGCCTCTGGCAAAGCCCGGAGCCCCAGCGCTGCGGGGCCTGCGGATAGGGCGCCAAGGGGAGGGGAAGAGCAGCAAGAGCTTTCGGGGCTGGGCCCTTCCCTGCGGGAGCAGGAGCCCGACGTTCGCCCCCCCGGAAAAGAGGCTCGGCGGCGGCCGAGGGGCCCCGAGGTGTCCCGCCTCTGGCAAAGCCCGGAGCCCCAGCGCTGCGGGGCCTGCGGATAGGGCGCCAAGGGGAGGGGAAGAGCAGCAAGAGCTTTCGGGGCTGGGCCCTTCCCTGCGGGAGCAGGAGCCCGACGTTCGCCCCCCCGGAAAAGAGGCTCGGCGGCGGCCGAGGGGCCCCGAGGTGTCCCGCCTCTGGCAAAGCCCGGAGCCCCAGCGCTGCGGGGCCTGCGGATAGGGCGCCAAGGGGAGGGGAAGAGCAGCAAGAGCTTTCGGGGCTGGGCCCTTCCCTGCGGGAGAAGGAGCCCGACGTTCGCCTCCCCGGAAAAGAGGCTCGGCGGCGGCCGAGGGGCCCCGAGGTGTCCCGCCTCTGGCAAAGCCCGGAGCCCCAGCGCTGCGGGGCCTGCGGATAGGGCGCCAAGGGGAGGGGAAGAGCAGCAAGAGCTTTCGGGGCTGGGCCCTTCCCTGCGGGAGCAGGAGCCCGACGTTCGCCCCCCCCGGAAAAGAGGCTCGGCGGCGGCCAAGGGGCCCCGAGGTGTCCCGCCTCTGGCAAAGCCCGGAGCCCCAGCACTGCGGGGCCTGCGGATAGGGCGCCAAGGGGAGGGGAAGAGCAGCAAGAGCTTTCGGGGCTGGGCCCTTCCCTGCGGGAGCAGGAGCCCGACGTTCGCCCCCCCGGAAAAGAGGCTCGGCGGCGGCCGAGGGGCCCCGAGGTGTCCCGCCTCTGGCAAAGCCCGGAGCCCCAGCGCTGCGGGGCCTGCGGATAGGGCGCCAAGGGGAGGGGAAGAGCAGCAAGAGCTTTCGGGGCTGGGCCCTTCCCTGCGGGAGCAGGAGCCCGACGTTCGCCCCCCCGGAAAAGAGGCTCGGCGGCGGCCGACGGGCCCCGAGGGGAGGGGAAGAGCAGCAAGAGCTTTCGGGGCTGGGCCCTTCCCTGCGGGAGCAGGAGCCCGACGTTCGCCCCCCCGGAAAAGAGGCTCGGCGGCGGCCGAGGGGCCCCGAGGTGTCCCGCCTCTGGCAAAGCCCGGAGCCCCAGCGCTGCGGGGCCTGCGGATAGGGCGCCAAGGGGAGGGGAAGAGCAGCAAGAGCTTTCGGGGCTGGGCCCTTCCCTGCGGGAGCAGGAGCCCGACGTTCGCCCCCCCGGAAAAGAGGCTCGGCGGCGGCCGAGGGGCCCCGAGGTGTCCCGCCTCTGGCAAAGCCCGGAGCCCCAGCGCTGCGGGGCCTGCGGATAGGGCGCCAAGGGGAGGGGAAGAGCAGCAAGAGCTTTCGGGGCTGGGCCCTTCCCTGCAGGAGCAGGAGCCCGACGTTCGCCCCCCCGGAAAAGAGGCTCGGCGGTGGCCGAGGGGCCCCGAGGTGTCCCGCCTCTGGCAAAGCCCGGAGCCCCAGCGCTGCGGGGCCTGCAGATAGGGCGCCAAGGGGAGGGGAAGAGCAGCAAGAGCTTTCGGGGCTGGGCCCTTCCCTGCGGGAGAAGGAGCCCGACGTTCGCCCCCCCGGAAAAGAGGCTCGGCGGCGGCCGAGGGGCCCCGAGGTGTCCCGCCTCTGGCAAAGCCCGGAGCCCCAGCGCTGCGGGGCCTGCGGATAGGGCGCCAAGGGGAGGGGAAGAGCAGCAAGAGCTTTCGGGGCTGGGCCCTTCCCTGCGGGAGCAGGAGCCCGACGTTCGCCCCCCCGGAAAAGAGGCTCGGCGGCGGCCGAGGGGCCCCGAGGTGTCCCGCCTCTGGCAAAGCCCGGAGCCCCAGCGCTGCGGGGCCTGCGGATAGGGCGCCAAGGGGAGGGGAAGAGCAGCAAGAGCTTTCGGGGCTGGGCCCTTCCCTGCGGGAGCAGGAGCCCGACGTTCGCCCCCCCGGAAAAGAGGCTCGGCGGCGGCCGAGGGGCCCCGAGGTGTCCCGCCTCTGGCAAAGCCCGGAGCCCCAGCGCTGCGGGGCCTGCGGATAGGGCGCCAAGGGGAGGGGAAGAGCAGCAAGAGCTTTCGGGGCTGGGCCCTTCCCTGCGGGAGCAGGAGCCCGACGTTCGCCCCCCCGGAAAAGAGGCTCGGCGGCGGCCGAGGGGCCCTGAGGTGTCCCGCCTCTGGCAAAGCCCGGAGCCCCAGCGCTGCGGGGCCTGCGGATAGGGCGCCAAGGGGAGGGGAAGAGCAGCAAGAGCTTTCGGGGCTGGGCCCTTCCCTGCGGGAGCAGGAGCCCGACGTTCGCCCCCCCGGAAAAGAGGCTCGGCGGCGGCCGAGCGGCCCCGAGGTGTCCCGCCTCTGGCAAAGCCCGGAGCCCCAGCGCTGCGGGGCCTGCGGATAGGGCGCCAAGGGGAGGGGAAGAGCAGCAAGAGCTTTCGGGGCTGGGCCCTTCCCTGCGGGAGAAGGAGCCCGACGTTCGCCTCCCCGGAAAAGAGGCTCGGCGGCGGCCGAGGGGCCCCGAGGTGTCCCGCCTCTGGCAAAGCCCGGAGCCCCAGCGCTGCAGGGCCTGCGGATAGGGCGCCAAGGGGAGGGGAAGAGCAGCAAGAGCTTTCGGGGCTGGGCCCTTCCCTGCGGGAGCAGGAGCCCGACGTTCGCCCCCCCGGAAAAGAGGCTCGGCGGCGGCCGAGGGGCCCCGAGGTGTCGGGCCTCTGGTAAAGCCCGGAGCCCCAGCGCTGCGGGGCCTGCGGATAGGGCACCAAGGGGAGGGGAAGAGCAGCAAGAGCTTTCGGGGCTGGGCCCTTCCCTGCGGGAGCAGGAGCCCGACGTTCGCCCCCCCGGAAAAGAGGCTCGGCGGCGGCCGACGGGCCCCGAGGGGAGGGGAAGAGCAGCAAGAGCTTTCGGGGCTGGGCCCTTCCCTGCGGGAGCAGGAGCCCGACGTTCGCCCCCCCGGAAAAGAGGCTCGGCGGCGGCCGAGGGGCCCCGAGGTGTCCCGCCTCTGGCAAAGCCCGGAGCCCCAGCGCTGCGGGGCCTGCGGATAGGGCGCCAAGGGGAGGGGAAGAGCAGCAAGAGCTTTCGGGGCTGGGCCCTTCCCTGCGGGAGCAGGAGCCCGACGTTCGCCCCCCCAGAAAAGAGGCTCGGCGGCGGCCGAGGGGCCCCGAGGTGTCCCGCCTCTGGCAAAGCCCGGAGACCCAGCGCTGCGGGGCCTGCGGATAGGGCGCCAAGGGGAGGGGAAGAGCAGCAAGAACTTTCGGGGCTGGGCCCTTCCCTGCGGGAGCAGGAGCCCGACGTTCGCCCCCCCGGAAAAGAGGTTCGGCGGCGGCCGACGGGCCCCGAGGGGAGGGGAAGAGCAGCAAGAGCTTTCGGGGCTGGGCCCTTCCCTGCGGGAGCAGGAGCCCGACGTTCGCCCCCCCGGAAAAGAGGCTCGGCGGCGGCCGAGGGGCCCCGAGGTGTCCCGCCTCTGGCAAAGCCCGGAGCCCCAGCGCTGCGGGGCCTGCGGATAGGGCGCCAAGGGGAGGGGAAGAGCAGCAAGAGCTTTCGGGGCTGGGCCCTTCCCTGCGGGAGCAGGAGCCCGACGTTCGCCCCCCCGGAAAAGAGGCTCGGCGGCGGCCGAGGGGCCCCGAGGTGTCCCGCCTCTGGCAAAGCCCGGAGCCCCAGCGCTGCGGGGCCTGCGGATAGGGCGCCAAGGGGAGGGGAAGAGCAGCAAGAGCTTTCGGGGCTGGGCCCTTCCCTGCGGGAGCAGGAGCCCGACGTTCGCCCCCCCGGAAAAGAGGCTCGGCGGCGGCCGAGGGGCCCCGAGGTGTCCCGCCTCTGGCAAAGCCCGGAGCCCCAGCGCTGCGGGGCCTGCGGATAGGGCGCCAAGGGGAGGGGAAGAGCAGCAAGAGCTTTCGGGGCTGGGCCCTTCCCTGCGGGAGCAGGAGCCCGACGTTCGCCCCCCCGGAAAAGAGGCTCGGCGGCGGCCGAGCGGCCCCGAGGTGTCCCGCCTCTGGCAAAGCCCGGAGCCCCAGCGCTGCGCGGCCTGCGGATAGGGCGCCAAGGGGAGGGGAAGAGCAGCAAGAGCTTTCGGGGCTGGGCCCTTCCCTGCGGGAGAAGGAGCCCGACGTTCGCCTCCCCGGAAAAGAGGCTCGGCGGCGGCCGAGGGGCCCCGAGGTGTCCCGCCTCTGGCAAAGCCCGGAGCCCCAGCGCTGCAGGGCCTGCGGATAGGGCGCCAAGGGGAGGGGAAGAGCAGCAAGAGCTTTCGGGGCTGGGCCCTTCCCTGCGGGAGCAGGAGCCCGACGTTCGCCCCCCCGGAAAAGAGGCTCGGCGGCGGCCGAGGGGCCCCGAGGTGTCGGGCCTCTGGTAAAGCCCGGAGCCCCAGCGCTGCGGGGCCTGCGGATAGGGCGCCAAGGGGAGGGGAAGAGCAGCAAGAGCTTTCGGGGCTGGGCCCTTCCCTGCGGGAGCAGGAGCCCGACGTTCGCCCCCCCGGAAAAGAGGCTCGGCGGCGGCCGACGGGCCCCGAGGGGAGGGGAAGAGCAGCAAGAGCTTTCGGGGCTGGGCCCTTCCCTGCGGGAGCAGGAGCCCGACGTTCGCCCCCCCGGAAAAGAGGCTCGGCGGCGGCCGAGGGGCCCCGAGGTGTCCCGCCTCTGGCAAAGCCCGGAGCCCCAGCGCTGCGGGGCCTGCGGATAGGGCGCCAAGGGGAGGGGAAGAGCAGCAAGAGCTTTCGGGGCTGGGCCCTTCCCTGCGGGAGCAGGAGCCCGACGTTCGCCCCCCCAGAAAAGAGGCTCGGCGGCGGCCGAGGGGCCCCGAGGTGTCCCGCCTCTGGCAAAGCCCGGAGACCCAGCGCTGCGGGGCCTGCGGATAGGGCGCCAAGGGGAGGGGAAGAGCAGCAAGAACTTTCGGGGCTGGGCCCTTCCCTGCGGGAGCAGGAGCCCGACGTTCGCCCCCCCGGAAAAGAGGTTCGGCGGCGGCCGACGGGCCCCGAGGGGAGGGGAAGAGCAGCAAGAGCTTTCGGGGCTGGGCCCTTCCCTGCGGGAGCAGGAGCCCGACGTTCGCCCCCCCGGAAAAGAGGCTCGGCGGCGGCCGAGGGGCCCCGAGGTGTCCCGCCTCTGGCAAAGCCCGGAGCCCCAGCGCTGCGGGGCCTGCGGATAGGGCGCCAAGGGGAGGGGAAGAGCAGCAAGAGCTTTCGGGGCTGGGCCCTTCCCTGCGGGAGCAGGAGCCCGACGTTCGCCCCCCCGGAAAAGAGGCTCGGCGGCGGCCGAGCGGCCCCGAGGTGTCCCGCCTCTGGCAAAGCCCGGAGCCCCAGCGCTGCGGGGCCTGCGGATAGGGCGCCAAGGGGAGGGGAAGAGCAGCAAGAGCTTTCGGGGCTGGGCCCTTCCCTGCGGGAGCAGGAGCCCGACGTTCGCCCCCCCGGAAAAGAGGCTCGGCGGCGGCCGAGGGGCCCCGAGGTGTCCCGCCTCTGGCAAAGCCCGGAGCCCCAGCGCTGCGGGGCCTGCGGATAGGGCGCCAAGGGGAGGGGAAGAGCAGCAAGAGCTTTCGGGGCTGGGCCCTTCCCTGCGGGAGCAGGAGCCCGACGTTCGCCCCCCCGGAAAAGAGGCTCGGCGGCGGCCGACGGGCCCCGAGGTGTCCCGCCTCTGGCAAAGCCCGGAGCCCCAGCGCTGCGGGGCCTGCGGATAGGGCGCCAAGGGGAGGGGAAGAGCAGCAAGAGCTTTCGGGGCTGGGCCCTTCCCTGCGGGAGCAGGAGCCCGACGTTCGCCCCCCCGGAAAAGAGGCTCGGCGGCGGCCGAGGGGCCCCGAGGTGTCCCGCCTCTGGCAAAGCCCGGAGCCCCAGCGCTGCGGGGCCTGCGGATAGGGCGCCAAGGGGAGGGGAAGAGCAGCAAGAGCTTTCGGGGCTGGGCCCTTCCCTGCGGGAGAAGGAGCCCGACGTTCGCCTCCCCGGAAAAGAGGCTCGGCGGCGGCCGAGGGGCCCCGAGGTGTCCCGCCTCTGGCAAAGCCCGGAGCCCCAGCGCTGCAGGGCCTGCGGATAGGGCGCCAAGGGGAGGGGAAGAGCAGCAAGAGCTTTCGGGGCTGGGCCCTTCCCTGCGGGAGCAGGAGCCCGACGTTCGCCCCCCCGGAAAAGAGGCTCGGCGGCGGCCGAGCGGCCCCGAGGTGTCCCGCCTCTGGCAAAGCCCGGAGCCCCAGCGCTGCGGGGCCTGCGGATAGGGCGCCAAGGGGAGGGGAAGAGCAGCAAGAGCTTTCGGGGCTGGGCCCTTCCCTGCGGGAGAAGGAGCCCGACGTTCGCCTCCCCGGAAAAGAGGCTCGGCGGCGGCCGAGGGGCCCCGAGGTGTCCCGCCTCTGGCAAAGCCCGGAGCCCCAGCGCTGCAGGGCCTGCGGATAGGGCGCCAAGGGGAGGGGAAGAGCAGCAAGAGCTTTCGGGGCTGGGCCCTTCCCTGCGGGAGCAGGAGCCCGACGTTCGCCCCCCCGGAAAAGAGGCTCGGCGGCGGCCGAGGGGCCCCGAGGTGTCGGGCCTCTGGTAAAGCCCGGAGCCCCAGCGCTGCGGGGCCTGCGGATAGGGCGCCAAGGGGAGGGGAAGAGCAGCAAGAGCTTTCGGGGCTGGGCCCTTCCCTGCGGGAGCAGGAGCCCGACGTTCGCCCCCCCGGAAAAGAGGCTCGGCGGCGGCCGACGGGCCCCGAGGGGAGGGGAAGAGCAGCAAGAGCTTTCGGGGCTGGGCCCTTCCCTGCGGGAGCAGGAGCCCGACGTTCGCCCCCCCGGAAAAGAGGCTCGGCGGCGGCCGAGGGGCCCCGAGGTGTCCCGCCTCTGGCAAAGCCCGGAGCCCCAGCGCTGCGGGGCCTGCGGATAGGGCGCCAAGGGGAGGGGAAGAGCAGCAAGAGCTTTCGGGGCTGGGCCCTTCCCTGCGGGAGCAGGAGCCCGACGTTCGCCCCCCCGGAAAAGAGGCTCGGCGGCGGCCGAGGGGCCCCGAGGTGTCCCGCCTCTGGCAAAGCCCGGAGACCCAGCGCTGCGGGGCCTGCGGATAGGGCGCCAAGGGGAGGGGAAGAGCAGCAAGAACTTTCGGGGCTGGGCCCTTCCCTGCGGGAGCAGGAGCCCGACGTTCGCCCCCCCGGAAAAGAGGTTCGGCGGCGGCCGACGGGCCCCGAGGGGAGGGGAAGAGCAGCAAGAGCTTTCGGGGCTGGGCCCTTCCCTGCGGGAGCAGGAGCCCGACGTTCGCCCCCCCGGAAAAGAGGCTCGGCGGCGGCCGAGGGGCCCCGAGGTGTCCCGCCTCTGGCAAAGCCCGGAGCCCCAGCGCTGCGGGGCCTGCGGATAGGGCGCCAAGGGGAGGGGAAGAGCAGCAAGAGCTTTCGGGGCTGGGCCCTTCCCTGCGGGAGCAGGAGCCCGACGTTCGCCCCCCCGGAAAAGAGGCTCGGCGGCGGCCGAGCGGCCCCGAGGTGTCCCGCCTCTGGCAAAGCCCGGAGCCCCAGCGCTGCGGGGCCTGCGGATAGGGCGCCAAGGGGAGGGGAAGAGCAGCAAGAGCTTTCGGGGCTGGGCCCTTCCCTGCGGGAGCAGGAGCCCGACGTTCGCCCCCCCGGAAAAGAGGCTCGGCGGCGGCCGAGGGGCCCCGAGGTGTCCCGCCTCTGGCAAAGCCCGGAGCCCCAGCGCTGCGGGGCCTGCGGATAGGGCGCCAAGGGGAGGGGAAGAGCAGCAAGAGCTTTCGGGGCTGGGCCCTTCCCTGCGGGAGCAGGAGCCCGACGTTCGCCCCCCCGGAAAAGAGGCTCGGCGGCGGCCGACGGGCCCCGAGGTGTCCCGCCTCTGGCAAAGCCCGGAGCCCCAGCGCTGCGGGGCCTGCGGATAGGGCGCCAAGGGGAGGGGAAGAGCAGCAAGAGCTTTCGGGGCTGGGCCCTTCCCTGCGGGAGCAGGAGCCCGACGTTCGCCCCCCCGGAAAAGAGGCTCGGCGGCGGCCGAGGGGCCCCGAGGTGTCCCGCCTCTGGCAAAGCCCGGAGCCCCAGCGCTGCGGGGCCTGCGGATAGGGCGCCAAGGGGAGGGGAAGAGCAGCAAGAGCTTTCGGGGCTGGGCCCTTCCCTGCGGGAGAAGGAGCCCGACGTTCGCCTCCCCGGAAAAGAGGCTCGGCGGCGGCCGAGGGGCCCCGAGGTGTCCCGCCTCTGGCAAAGCCCGGAGCCCCAGCGCTGCAGGGCCTGCGGATAGGGCGCCAAGGGGAGGGGAAGAGCAGCAAGAGCTTTCGGGGCTGGGCCCTTCCCTGCGGGAGCAGGAGCCCGACGTTCGCCCCCCCGGAAAAGAGGCTCGGCGGCGGCCGAGGGGCCCCGAGGTGTCCCGCCTCTGGCAAAGCCCGGAGCCCCAGCGCTGCGGGGCCTGCGGATAGGGCGCCAAGGGGAGGGGAAGAGCAGCAAGAGCTTTCGGGGCTGGGCCCTTCCCTGCGGGAGCAGGATCCCGACGTTCGCCGCCCCCGGAAAAGAGGCTCGGCGGCGGCCGAGGGGCCCCGAGGTGTCCCGCCTCTGGCAAAGCCCGGAGCCCCAGCGCTGCGGGGCCTGCGGATAGGGCGCCAAGGGGAGGGGAAGAGCAGCAAGAGCTTTCGGGGCTGGGCCCTTCCCTGCGGGAGCAGGAGCCCGACGTTCGCCCCCCCGGAAAAGAGGCTCGGCGGCGGCCGAGGGGCCCCGAGGTGTCCCGCCTCTGGCAAAGCCCGGAGCCCCAGCGCTGCGGGGCCTGCGGATAGGGCGCCAAGGGGAGGGGAAGAGCAGCAAGAGCTTTCGGGGCTGGGCCCTTCCCTGCGGGAGCAGGAGCCCGACGTTCGCCCCCCCGGAAAAGAGGCTCGGCGGCGGCCGAGGGGCCCCGAGGTGTCCCGCCTCTGGCAAAGCCCGGAGCCCCAGCGCTGCGGGGCCTGCGGATAGGGCGCCAAGGGGAGGGGAAGAGCAGCAAGAGCTTTCGGGGCTGGGCCCTTCCCTGCGGGAGCAGGAGCCCGACGTTCGCCCCCCCGGAAAAGAGGTTCGGCGGCGGCCGACGGGCCCCGAGGGGAGGGGAAGAGCAGCAAGAGCTTTCGGGGCTGGGCCCTTCCCTGCGGGAGCAGGAGCCCGACGTTCGCCCCCCCGGAAAAGAGGCTCGGCGGCGGCCGACGGGCCCCGAGGTGTCCCGCCTCTGGCAAAGCCCGGAGCCCCAGCGCTGCGGGGCCTGCGGATAGGGCGCCAAGGGGAGGGGAAGAGCAGCAAGAGCTTTCGGGGCTGGGCCCTTCCCTGCGGGAGCAGGAGCCCGACGTTCGCCCCCCCGGAAAAGAGGCTCGGCGGCGGCCGAGGGGCCCCGAGGTGTCCCGCCTCTGGCAAAGCCCGGAGCCCCAGCGCTGCGGGGCCTGCGGATAGGGCGCCAAGGGCAGGGGAAGAGCGGGCAGAGCTTTCGGGGCTGGGCCCTTGCCTGCGGGAGCAGGAGCCCGACGTTCGCCCCCCCGGAAAAGAGGCTCGGCGGCGGCCGACGGGCCCCGAGGTGTCCCGCCTCTGGCAAAGCCCGGAGCCCCAGCGCTGCGGGGCCTGCAGATAGGGCGCCAAGGGGAGGGGAAGAGCAGCAAGAGCTTTCGGGGCTGGGCCCTTGCCTGCGGGAGCAGGAGCCCGACGTTCGCCCCCCCGGAAAAGAGGCTCGGCGGCGGCCGAGGGGCCCCGAGGTGTCCCGCCTCTGGCAAAGCCCGGAGCCCCAGCGCTGCGGGGCCTGCGGATAGGGCGCCAAGGGGAGGGGAAGAGCAGCAAGAGCTTTCGGGGCTGGGCCCTTCCCTGCGGGAGCAGGAGCCCGACGTTCGCCCCCCCGGAAAAGAGGCTCGGCGGCGGCCGAGCGGCCCCGAGGTGTCCCGCCTCTGGCAAAGCCCGGAGCCCCAGCGCTGCGGGGCCTGCGGATAGGGCGCCAAGGGGAGGGGAAGAGCAGCAAGAGCTTTCGGGGCTGGGCCCTTCCCTGCGGGAGCAGGAGCCCGACGTTCGCCCCCCCGGAAAAGAGGCTCGGCGGCGGCCGAGGGGCCCCGAGGTGTCCCGCCTCTGGCAAAGCCCGGAGCCCCAGCGCTGCGGGGCCTGCGGATAGGGCGCCAAGGGGAGGGGAAGAGCAGCAAGAGCTTTCGGGGCTGGGCCCTTCCCTGCGGGAGCAGGAGCCCGACGTTCGCCCCCCCGGAAAAGAGGCTCGGCGGCGGCCGAGGGGCCCCGAGGTGTCCCGCCTCTGGCAAAGCCCGGAGCCCCAGCGCTGCGGGGCCTGCGGATAGGGCGCCAAGGGGAGGGGAAGAGCAGCAAGAGCTTTCGGGGCTGGGCCCTTCCCTGCGGGAGCAGGAGCCCGACGTTCGCCCCCCCGGAAAAGAGGCTCGGCGGCGGCCGAGGGGCCCCGAGGTGTCCCGCCTCTGGCAAAGCCCGGAGCCCCAGCGCTGCGGGGCCTGCGGATAGGGCGCCAAGGGGAGGGGAAGAGCAGCAAGAGCTTTCGGGGCTGGGCCCTTCCCTGCGGGAGCAGGAGCCCGACGTTCGCCCCCCCGGAAAAGAGGCTCGGCGGCGGCCGAGGGGCCCCGAGGTGTCCCGCCTCTGGCAAAGCCCGGAGCCCCAGCGCTGCGGGGCCTGCGGATAGGGCGCCAAGGGGAGGGGAAGAGCAGCAAGAGCTTTCGGGGCTGGGCCCTTCCCTGCGGGAGAAGGAGCCCGACGTTCGCCTCCCCGGAAAAGAGGCTCGGCGGCGGCCGAGGGGCCCCGAGGTGTCCCGCCTCTGGCAAAGCCCGGAGCCCCAGCGCTGCGGGGCCTGCGGATAGGGCGCCAAGGGGAGGGGAAGAGCAGCAAGAGCTTTCGGGGCTGGGCCCTTCCCTGCGGGAGCAGGAGCCCGACGTTCGCCCCCCCCGGAAAAGAGGCTCGGCGGCGGCCAAGGGGCCCCGAGGTGTCCCGCCTCTGGCAAAGCCCGGAGCCCCAGCACTGCGGGGCCTGCGGATAGGGCGCCAAGGGGAGGGGAAGAGCAGCAAGAGCTTTCGGGGCTGGGCCCTTCCCTGCGGGAGCAGGAGCCCGACGTTCGCCCCCCCGGAAAAGAGGCTCGGCGGCGGCCGAGGGGCCCCGAGGTGTCCCGCCTCTGGCAAAGCCCGGAGCCCCAGCGCTGCGGGGCCTGCGGATAGGGCGCCAAGGGGAGGGGAAGAGCAGCAAGAGCTTTCGGGGCTGGGCCCTTCCCTGCGGGAGCAGGAGCCCGACGTTCGCCCCCCCGGAAAAGAGGCTCGGCGGCGGCCGACGGGCCCCGAGGGGAGGGGAAGAGCAGCAAGAGCTTTCGGGGCTGGGCCCTTCCCTGCGGGAGCAGGAGCCCGACGTTCGCCCCCCCGGAAAAGAGGCTCGGCGGCGGCCGAGGGGCCCCGAGGTGTCCCGCCTCTGGCAAAGCCCGGAGCCCCAGCGCTGCGGGGCCTGCGGATAGGGCGCCAAGGGGAGGGGAAGAGCAGCAAGAGCTTTCGGGGCTGGGCCCTTGCCTGCGGGAGCAGGAGCCCGACGTTCGCCCCCCCGGAAAAGAGGCTCGGCGGCGGCCGAGGGGCCCCGAGGTGTCCCGCCTCTGGCAAAGCCCGGAGCCCCAGCGCTGCGGGGCCTGCGGATAGGGCGCCAAGGGGAGGGGAAGAGCAGCAAGAGCTTTCGGGGCTGGGCCCTTCCCTGCGGGAGCAGGAGCCCGACGTTCGCCCCCCCGGAAAAGAGGCTCGGCGGTGGCCGAGGGGCCCCGAGGTGTCCCGCCTCTGGCAAAGCCCGGAGCCCCAGCGCTGCGGGGCCTGCAGATAGGGCGCCAAGGGGAGGGGAAGAGCAGCAAGAGCTTTCGGGGCTGGGCCCTTCCCTGCGGGAGAAGGAGCCCGACGTTCGCCCCCCCGGAAAAGAGGCTCGGCGGCGGCCGAGGGGCCCCGAGGTGTCCCGCCTCTGGCAAAGCCCGGAGCCCCAGCGCTGCGGGGCCTGCGGATAGGGCGCCAAGGGGAGGGGAAGAGCAGCAAGAGCTTTCGGGGCTGGGCCCTTCCCTGCGGGAGCAGGAGCCCGACGTTCGCCCCCCCGGAAAAGAGGCTCGGCGGCGGCCGAGGGGCCCCGAGGTGTCCCGCCTCTGGCAAAGCCCGGAGCCCCAGCGCTGCGGGGCCTGCGGATAGGGCGCCAAGGGGAGGGGAAGAGCAGCAAGAGCTTTCGGGGCTGGGCCCTTCCCTGCGGGAGCAGGAGCCCGACGTTCGCCCCCCCGGAAAAGAGGCTCGGCGGCGGCCGAGGGGCCCCGAGGTGTCCCGCCTCTGGCAAAGCCCGGAGCCCCAGCGCTGCGGGGCCTGCGGATAGGGCGCCAAGGGGAGGGGAAGAGCAGCAAGAGCTTTCGGGGCTGGGCCCTTCCCTGCGGGAGCAGGAGCCCGACGTTCGCCCCCCCGGAAAAGAGGCTCGGCGGCGGCCGAGGGGCCCCGAGGTGTCCCGCCTCTGGCAAAGCCCGGAGCCCCAGCGCTGCGGGGCCTGCGGATAGGGCGCCAAGGGGAGGGGAAGAGCAGCAAGAGCTTTCGGGGCTGGGCCCTTCCCTGCGGGAGCAGGAGCCCGACGTTCGCCCCCCCGGAAAAGAGGCTCGGCGGCGGCCGAGGGGCCCCGAGGTGTCCCGCCTCTGGCAAAGCCCGGAGCCCCAGCGCTGCGGGGCCTGCGGATAGGGCGCCAAGGGCAGGGGAAGAGCGGGCAGAGCTTTCGGGGCTGGGCCCTTGCCTGCGGGAGCAGGAGCCCGACGTTCGCCCCCCCGGAAAAGAGGCTCGGCGGCGGCCGACGGGCCCCGAGGTGTCCCGCCTCTGGCAAAGCCCGGAGCCCCAGCGCTGCGGGGCCTGCAGATAGGGCGCCAAGGGGAGGGGAAGAGCAGCAAGAGCTTTCGGGGCTGGGCCCTTCCCTGCGGGAGAAGGAGCCCGACGTTCGCCCCCCCGGAAAAGAGGCTCGGCGGCGGCCGAGGGGCCCCGAGGTGTCCCGCCTCTGGCAAAGCCCGGAGCCCCAGCGCTGCGGGGCCTGCGGATAGGGCGCCAAGGGGAGGGGACGAGCAGCAAGAGCTTTCGGGGCTGGGCCCTTCCCTGCAGGAGCAGGAGCCCGACGTTCGCCCCCCCGGAAAAGAGGCTCGGCGGCGGCCGAGGGGCCCCGAGGTGTCCCGCCTCTGGCAAAGCCCGGAGCCCCAGCACTGCGGGGCCTGCGGATAGGGCGCCAAGGGGAGGGGAAGAGCAGCAAGAGCTTTCGGGGCTGGGCCCTTCCCTGCGGGAGCAGGAGCCCGACGTTCGCCCCCCCGGAAAAGAGGCTCGGCGGCGGCCGACGGGCCCCGAGGTGTCCCGCCTCTGGCAAAGCCCGGAGCCCCAGCGCTGCGGGGCCTGCGGATAGGGCGCCAAGGGGAGGGGAAGAGCAGCAAGAGCTTTCGGGGCTGGGCCCTTCCCTGCGGGAGCAGGAGCCCGACGTTCGCCCCCCCGGAAAAGAGGCTCGGCGGCGGCCGAGGGGCCCCGAGGTGTCCCGCCTCTGGCAAAGCCCGGAGCCCCAGCGCTGCGGGGCCTGCGGATAGGGCGCCAAGGGGAGGGGAAGAGCAGCAAGAGCTTTCGGGGCTGGGCCCTTCCCTGCGGGAGCAGGAGCCCGACGTTCGCCCCCCCGGAAAAGAGGCTCGGCGGCGGCCGAGGGGCCCCGAGGTGTCCCGCCTCTGGCAAAGCCCGGAGCCCCAGCGCTGCGGGGCCTGCGGATAGGGCGCCAAGGGGAGGGGGAGAGCAGCAAGAGCTTTCGGGGCTGGGCCCTTCCCTGCGGGAGCAGGAGCCCGACGTTCGCCCCCCCGGAAAAGAGGCTCGGCGGCGGCCGAGGGGCCCCGAGGTGTCCCGCCTCTGGCAAAGCCCGGAGCCCCAGCGCTGCGGGGCCTGCGGATAGGGCGCCAAGGGGAGGGGAAGAGCAGCAAGAGCTTTCGGGGCTGGGCCCTTCCCTGCGGGAGCAGGAGCCCGACGTTCGCCCCCCCGGAAAAGAGGCTCGGCGGCGGCCGAGGGGCCCCGAGGTGTCCCGCCTCTGGCAAAGCCCGGAGCCCCAGCGCTGCGGGGCCTGCGGATAGGGCGCCAAGGGGAGGGGAAGAGCAGCAAGAGCTTTCGGGGCTGGGCCCTTCCCTGCGGGAGCAGGAGCCCGACGTTCGCCCCCCCGGAAAAGAGGCTCGGCGGCGGCCGAGGGGCCCCGAGGTGTCCCGCCTCTGGCAAAGCCCGGAGCCCCAGCGCTGCGGGGCCTGCGGATAGGGCGCCAAGGGGAGGGGAAGAGCAGCAAGAGCTTTCGGGGCTGGGCCCTTCCCTGCGGGAGCAGGAGCCCGACGTTCGCCCCCCCGGAAAAGAGGCTCGGCGGCGGCCGAGGGGCCCCGAGGTGTCCCGCCTCTGGCAAAGCCCGGAGCCCCAGCGCTGCGGGGCCTGCGGATAGGGCGCCAAGGGGAGGGGAAGAGCAGCAAGAGCTTTCGGGGCTGGGCCCTTCCCTGCGGGAGCAGGAGCCCGACGTTCGCCCCCCCGGAAAAGAGGCTCGGCGGCGGCCGAGGGGCCCCGAGGTGTCCCGCCTCTGGCAAAGCCCGGAGCCCCAGCGCTGCGGGGCCTGCGGATAGGGCGCCAAGGGCAGGGGAAGAGCGGGCAGAGCTTTCGGGGCTGGGCCCTTGCCTGCGGGAGCAGGAGCCCGACGTTCGCCCCCCCGGAAAAGAGGCTCGGCGGCGGCCGACGGGCCCCGAGGTGTCCCGCCTCTGGCAAAGCCCGGAGCCCCAGCGCTGCGGGGCCTGCAGATAGGGCGCCAAGGGGAGGGGAAGAGCAGCAAGAGCTTTCGGGGCTGGGCCCTTCCCTGCGGGAGAAGGAGCCCGACGTTCGCCCCCCGGAAAAGAGGCTCGGCGGCGGCCGAGGGGCCCCGAGGTGTCCCGCCTCTGGCAAAGCCCGGAGCCCCAGCGCTGCGGGGCCTGCGGATAGGGCGCCAAGGGGAGGGGACGAGCAGCAAGAGCTTTCGGGGCTGGGCCCTTCCCTGCAGGAGCAGGAGCCCGACGTTCGCCCCCCCGGAAAAGAGGCTCGGCGGCGGCCGAGGGGCCCCGAGGTGTCCCGCCTCTGGCAAAGCCCGGAGCCCCAGCACTGCGGGGCCTGCGGATAGGGCGCCAAGGGGAGGGGAAGAGCAGCAAGAGCTTTCGGGGCTGGGCCCTTCCCTGCGGGAGCAGGAGCCCGACGTTCGCCCCCCCGGAAAAGAGGCTCGGCGGCGGCCGACGGGCCCCGAGGTGTCCCGCCTCTGGCAAAGCCCGGAGCCCCAGCACTGCGGGGCCTGCGGATAGGGCGCCAAGGGGAGGGGAAGAGCAGCAAGAGCTTTCGGGGCTGGGCCCTTCCCTGCGGGAGCAGGAGCCCGACGTTCGCCCCCCCGGAAAAGAGGCTCGGCGGCGGCCGACGGGCCCCGAGGTGTCCCGCCTCTGGCAAAGCCCGGAGCCCCAGCGCTGCGGGGCCTGCGGATAGGGCGCCAAGGGGAGGGGAAGAGCAGCAAGAGCTTTCGGGGCTGGGCCCTTCCCTGCGGGAGCAGGAGCCCGACGTTCGCCCCCCCGGAAAAGAGGCTCGGCGGCGGCCGAGGGGCCCCGAGGTGTCCCGCCTCTGGCAAAGCCCGGAGCCCCAGCGCTGCGGGGCCTGCGGATAGGGCGCCAAGGGGAGGGGAAGAGCAGCAAGAGCTTTCGGGGCTGGGCCCTTCCCTGCGGGAGCAGGAGCCCGACGTTCGCCCCCCCGGAAAAGAGGCTCGGCGGCGGCCGAGGGGCCCCGAGGTGTCCCGCCTCTGGCAAAGCCCGGAGCCCCAGCGCTGCGGGGCCTGCGGATAGGGCGCCAAGGGGAGGGGGAGAGCAGCAAGAGCTTTCGGGGCTGGGCCCTTCCCTGCGGGAGCAGGAGCCCGACGTTCGCCCCCCCGGAAAAGAGGCTCGGCGGCGGCCGAGGGGCCCCGAGGTGTCCCGCCTCTGGCAAAGCCCGGAGCCCCAGCGCTGCGGGGCCTGCGGATAGGGCGCCAAGGGGAGGGGAAGAGCAGCAAGAGCTTTCGGGGCTGGGCCCTTCCCTGCGGGAGCAGGAGCCCGACGTTCGCCCCCCCGGAAAAGAGGCTCGGCGGCGGCCGAGGGGCCCCGAGGTGTCCCGCCTCTGGCAAAGCCCGGAGCCCCAGCGCTGCGGGGCCTGCGGATAGGGCGCCAAGGGGAGGGGAAGAGCAGCAAGAGCTTTCGGGGCTGGGCCCTTCCCTGCGGGAGCAGGAGCCCGACGTTCGCCCCCCCGGAAAAGAGGCTCGGCGGCGGCCGAGGGGCCCCGAGGTGTCCCGCCTCTGGCAAAGCCCGGAGCCCCAGCGCTGCGGGGCCTGCGGATAGGGCGCCAAGGGCAGGGGAAGAGCGGGCAGAGCTTTCGGGGCTGGGCCCTTGCCTGCGGGAGCAGGAGCCCGACGTTCGCCCCCCCGGAAAAGAGGCTCGGCGGCGGCCGACGGGCCCCGAGGTGTCCCGCCTCTGGCAAAGCCCGGAGCCCCAGCGCTGCGGGGCCTGCAGATAGGGCGCCAAGGGGAGGGGAAGAGCAGCAAGAGCTTTCGGGGCTGGGCCCTTCCCTGCGGGAGAAGGAGCCCGACGTTCGCCCCCCCGGAAAAGAGGCTCGGCGGCGGCCGAGGGGCCCCGAGGTGTCCCGCCTCTGGCAAAGCCCGGAGCCCCAGCGCTGCGGGGCCTGCGGATAGGGCGCCAAGGGGAGGGGGAGAGCAGCAAGAGCTTTCGGGGCTGGGCCCTTCCCTGCGGGAGCAGGAGCCCGACGTTCGCCCCCCCGGAAAAGAGGCTCGGCGGCGGCCGAGGGGCCCCGAGGTGTCCCGCCTCTGGCAAAGCCCGGAGCCCCAGCGCTGCGGGGCCTGCGGATAGGGCGCCAAGGGGAGGGGAAGAGCAGCAAGAGCTTTCGGGGCTGGGCCCTTCCCTGCGGGAGCAGGAGCCCGACGTTCGCCCCCCCGGAAAAGAGGCTCGGCGGCGGCCGACGGGCCCCGAGGTGTCCCGCCTCTGGCAAAGCCCGGAGCCCCAGCGCTGCGGGGCCTGCGGATAGGGCGCCAAGGGGAGGGGAAGAGCAGCAAGAGCTTTCGGGGCTGGGCCCTTCCCTGCGGGAGCAGGAGCCCGACGTTCGCCCCCCCGGAAAAGAGGCTAGGCGGCGGCCGACGGGCCCCGAGGTGTCCCGCCTCTGGCAAAGCCCGGAGCCCCAGCGCTGCGGGGCCTGCGGATAGGGCGCCAAGGGCAGGGGAAGAGCGGGCAGAGCTTTCGGGGCTGGGCCCTTGCCTGCGGGAGCAGGAGCCCGACGTCCGCCCCTCCGGAAAAGAGGCTCGGCGGCGGCCGAGGGGCCCCGAGGGCTCCCGCCTCTGGCAAAGCCCGGAGCCCCAGCGCGGCCGGCCCTGCGGATAGGGCGCCAAGGGCAGGGGAAGAGCGGGCAGAGCTTTCGGGGCTGGGCCCTTGCCTGCGGGAGCAGGAGCCCGACGTCCGCCCCTCCGGAAAAGAGGCTCGGCGGCGGCCGAGGGGCCCCGAGGGCTCCCGCCTCTGGCAAAGCCCGGAGCCCCAGCGCGGCCGGCCCTGCGGATAGGGCGCCAAGGGCAGGGGAAGAGCGGGCAGAGCTTTCGGGGCTGGGCCCTTGCCTGCGGGAGCAGGAGCCCGACGTCCGCCCCTCCGGAAAAGAGGCTCGGCGGCGGCCGAGGGGCCCCGAGGGCTCCCGCCTCTGGCAAAGCCCGGAGCCCCAGCGCGGCCGGCCCTGCGGATAGGGCGCCAAGGGCAGGGGAAGAGCGGGCAGAGCTTTCGGGGCTGGGCCCTTGCCTGCGGGAGCAGGAGCCCGACGTCCGCCCCCCCGGAAAAGAGGCTCGGCGGCGGCCGAGGGGCCCCGAGGGCTCCCGCCTCTGGCAAAGCCCGGAGCCCCAGCGCGGCCGGCCCTGCGGATAGGGCGCCAAGGGCAGGGGAAGAGCGGGCAGAGCTTTCGGGGCTGGGCCCTTGCCTGCGGGAGCAGGAGCCCGACGTCCGCCCCTCCGGAAAAGAGGCTCGGCGGCGGCCGAGGGGCCCCGAGGGCTCCCGCCTCTGGCAAAGCCCGGAGCCCCAGCGCGGCCGGCCCTGCGGATAGGGCGCCAAGGGCAGGGGAAGAGCGGGCAGAGCTTTCGGGGCTGGGCCCTTGCCTGCGGGAGCAGGAGCCCGACGTCCGCCCCTCCGGAAAAGAGGCTCGGCGGCGGCCGAGGGGCCCCGAGGGCTCCCGCCTCTGGCAAAGCCCGGAGCCCCAGCGCGGCCGGCCCTGCGGATAGGGCGCCAAGGGCAGGGGAAGAGCGGGCAGAGCTTTCGGGGCTGGGCCCTTGCCTGCGGGAGCAGGAGCCCGACGTCCGCCCCTCCGGAAAAGAGGCTCGGCGGCGGCCGAGGGGCCCCGAGGGCTCGCGCCTCTGGCAAAGCCCGGAGCCCCAGCGCGGCCGGCCCTGCGGATAGGGCGCCAAGGGCAGGGGAAGAGCGGGCAGAGCTTTCGGGGCTGGGCCCTTGCCTGCGGGAGCAGGAGCCCGACGTCCGCCCCTCCGGAAAAGAGGCTCGGCGGCGGCCGAGGGGCCCCGAGGGCTCGCGCCTCTGGCAAAGCCCGGAGCCCCAGCGCGGCCGGCCCTGCGGATAGGGCGCCAAGGGCAGGGGAAGAGCGGGCAGAGCTTTCGGGGCTGGGCCCTTGCCTGCGGGAGCAGGAGCCCGACGTCCGCCCCTCCGGAAAAGAGGCTCGGCGGCGGCCGAGGGGCCCCGAGGGCTCCCGCCTCTGGCAAAGCCCGGAGCCCCAGCGCGGCCGGCCCTGCGGATAGGGCGCCAAGGGCAGGGGAAGAGCGGGCAGAGCTTTCGGGGCTGGGCCCTTGCCTGCGGGAGCAGGAGCCCGACGTCCGCCCCTCCGGAAAAGAGGCTCGGCGGCGGCCGAGGGGCCCCGAGGGCTCCCGCCTCTGGCAAAGCCCGGAGCCCCAGCGCGGCCGGCCCTGCGGATAGGGCGCCAAGGGCAGGGGAAGAGCGGGCAGAGCTTTCGGGGCTGGGCCCTTGCCTGCGGGAGCAGGAGCCCGACGTCCGCCCCTCCGGAAAAGAGGCTCGGCGGCGGCCGAGGGGCCCCGAGGGCTCGCGCCTCTGGCAAAGCCCGGAGCCCCGGCGCGGCCGGCCCTGCGGATAGGGCGCCAAGGGCAGGGGAAGAGCGGGCAGAGCTTTCGGGGCTGGGCCCTTGCCTGCGGGAGCAGGAGCCCGACGTCCGCCCCTCCGGAAAAGAGGCTCGGCGGCGGCCGAGGGGCCCCGAGGGCTCCCGCCTCTGGCAAAGCCCGGAGCCCCAGCGCGGCCGGCCCTGCGGATAGGGCGCCAAGGGCAGGGGAAGAGCGGGCAGAGCTTTCGGGGCTGGGCCCTTGCCTGCGGGAGCAGGAGCCCGACGTCCGCCCCTCCGGAAAAGAGGCTCGGCGGCGGCCGAGGGGCCCCGAGGGCTCCCGCCTCTGGCAAAGCCCGGAGCCCCAGCGCGGCCGGCCCTGCGGATAGGGCGCCAAGGGCAGGGGAAGAGCGGGCAGAGCTTTCGGGGCTGGGCCCTTGCCTGCGGGAGCAGGAGCCCGACGTCCGCCCCTCCGGAAAAGAGGCTCGGCGGCGGCCGAGGGGCCCCGAGGGCTCCCGCCTCTGGCAAAGCCCGGAGCCCCAGCGCGGCCGGCCCTGCGGATAGGGCGCCAAGGGCAGGGGAAGAGCGGGCAGAGCTTTCGGGGCTGGGCCCTTGCCTGCGGGAGCAGGAGCCCGACGTCCGCCCCTCCGGAAAAGAGGCTCGGCGGCGGCCGAGGGGCCCCGAGGGCTCCCGCCTCTGGCAAAGCCCAGAGCCCCAGCGCGGCCGGCCCTGCGGATAGGGCGCCAAGGGCAGGGGAAGAGCGGGCAGAGCTTTCGGGGCTGGGCCCTTGCCTGCGGGAGCAGGAGCCCGACGTCCGCCCCTCCGGAAAAGAGGCTCGGCGGCGGCCGAGGGGCCCCGAGGGCTCCCGCCTCTGGCAAAGCCCGGAGCCCCAGCGCGGCCGGCCCTGCGGATAGGGCGCCAAGGGCAGGGGAAGAGCGGGCAGAGCTTTCGGGGCTGGGCCCTTGCCTGCGGGAGCAGGAGCCCGACGTCCGCCCCTCCGGAAAAGAGGCTCGGCGGCGGCCGAGGGGCCCCGAGGGCTCCCGCCTCTGGCAAAGCCCGGAGCCCCAGCGCGGCCGGCCCTGCGGATAGGGCGCCAAGGGGAGGGGGAGAGCAGCAAGAGCTTTCGGGGCTGGGCCCTTCCCTGCGGGAGCAGGAGCCCGACGTTCGCCCCCCCGGAAAAGAGGCTCGGCGGCGGCCGAGGGGCCCCGAGGTGTCCCGCCTCTGGCAAAGCCCGGAGCCCCAGCGCTGCGGGGCCTGCGGATAGGGCGCCAAGGGGAGGGGACGAGCAGCAAGAGCTTTCGGGGCTGGGCCCTTCCCTGCAGGAGCAGGAGCCCGACGTTCGCCCCCCCGGAAAAGAGGCTCGGCGGCGGCCGAGGGGCCCCGAGGTGTCCCGCCTCTGGCAAAGCCCGGAGCCCCAGCACTGCGGGGCCTGCGGATAGGGCGCCAAGGGGAGGGGAAGAGCAGCAAGAGCTTTCGGGGCTGGGCCCTTCCCTGCGGGAGCAGGAGCCCGACGTTCGCCCCCCCGGAAAAGAGGCTCGGCGGCGGCCGAGGGGCCCCGAGGTGTCCCGCCTCTGGCAAAGCCCGGAGCCCCAGCGCTGCGGGGCCTGCGGATAGGGCGCCAAGGGGAGGGGAAGAGCAGCAAGAGCTTTCGGGGCTGGGCCCTTCCCTGCGGGAGCAGGAGCCCGACGTTCGCCCCCCCGGAAAAGAGGCTCGGCGGCGGCCGAGGGGCCCCGAGGTGTCCCGCCTCTGGCAAAGCCCGGAGCCCCAGCGCTGCGGGGCCTGCGGATAGGGCGCCAAGGGGAGGGGAAGAGCAGCAAGAGCTTTCGGGGCTGGGCCCTTCCCTGCGGGAGCAGGAGCCCGACGTTCGCCCCCCCGGAAAAGAGGCTCGGCGGCGGCCGAGGGGCCCCGAGGTGTCCCGCCTCTGGCAAAGCCCGCAGCCCCAGCGCTGCGGGGCCTGCGGATAGGGCGCCAAGGGGAGGGGGAGAGCAGCAAGAGCTTTCGGGGCTGGGCCCTTCCCTGCGGGAGCAGGAGCCCGACGTTCGCCCCCCCGGAAAAGAGGCTCGGCGGCGGCCGAGGGGCCCCGAGGTGTCCCGCCTCTGGCAAAGCCCGGAGCCCCAGCGCTGCGGGGCCTGCGGATAGGGCGCCAAGGGGAGGGGAAGAGCAGCAAGAGCTTTCGGGGCTGGGCCCTTCCCTGCGGGAGCAGGAGCCCGACGTTCGCCCCCCCGGAAAAGAGGCTCGGCGGCGGCCGACGGGCCCCGAGGTGTCCCGCCTCTGGCAAAGCCCGGAGCCCCAGCGCTGCGGGGCCTGCGGATAGGGCGCCAAGGGGAGGGGAAGAGCAGCAAGAGCTTTCGGGGCTGGGCCCTTCCCTGCGGGAGCAGGAGCCCGACGTTCGCCCCCCCGGAAAAGAGGCTCGGCGGCGGCCGACGGGCCCCGAGGTGTCCCGCCTCTGGCAAAGCCCGGAGCCCCAGCGCTGCGGGGCCTGCGGATAGGGCGCCAAGGGGAGGGGAAGAGCAGCAAGAGCTTTCGGGGCTGGGCCCTTCCCTGCGGGAGCAGGAGCCCGACGTTCGCCCCCCCGGAAAAGAGGCTAGGCGGCGGCCGACGGGCCCCGAGGTGTCCCGCCTCTGGCAAAGCCCGGAGCCCCAGCGCTGCGGGGCCTGCGGATAGGGCGCCAAGGGGAGGGGAAGAGCAGCAAGAGCTTTCGGGGCTGGGCCCTTCCCTGCGGGAGCAGGAGCCCGACGTTCGCCCCCCCGGAAAAGAGGCTCGGCGGCGGCCGACGGGCCCCGAGGTGTCCCGCCTCTGGCAAAGCCCGGAGCCCCAGCGCTGCGGGGCCTGCGGATAGGGCGCCAAGGGGAGGGGAAGAGCAGCAAGAGCTTTCGGGGCTGGGCCCTTCCCTGCGGGAGCAGGAGCCCGACGTTCGCCCCCCCGGAAAAGAGGCTCGGCGGCGGCCGACGGGCCCCGAGGTGTCCCGCCTCTGGCAAAGCCCGGAGCCCCAGCGCTGCGGGGCCTGCGGATAGGGCGCCAAGGGGAGGGGAAGAGCAGCAAGAGCTTTCGGGGCTGGGCCCTTCCCTGCGGGAGCAGGAGCCCGACGTTCGCCCCCCCGGAAAAGAGGCTCGGCGGCGGCCGAGGGGCCCCGAGGGCTCCCGCCTCTGGCAAAGCCCGGAGCCCCAGCGCGGCCGGCCCTGCGGATAGGGCGCCAAGGGCAGGGGAAGAGCGGGCAGAGCTTTCGGGGCTGGGCCCTTGCCTGCGGGAGCAGGAGCCCGACGTCCGCCCCTCCGGAAAAGAGGCTCGGCGGCGGCCGAGGGGCCCCGAGGGCTCCCGCCTCTGGCAAAGCCCGGAGCCCCAGCGCGGCCGGCCCTGCGGATAGGGCGCCAAGGGCAGGGGAAGAGCGGGCAGAGCTTTCGGGGCTGGGCCCTTCCCTGCGGGAGCAGGAGCCCGACGTCCGCCCCTCCGGAAAAGAGGCTCGGCGGCGGCCGAGGGGCCCCGAGGGCTCCCGCCTCTGGCAAAGCCCGGAGCCCCAGCGCGGCCGGCCCTGCGGATAGGGCGCCAAGGGCAGGGGAAGAGCGGGCAGAGCTTTCGGGGCTGGGCCCTTGCCTGCGGGAGCAGGAGCCCGACGTCCGCCCCTCCGGAAAAGAGGCTCGGCGGCGGCCGAGGGGCCCCGAGGGCTCCCGCCTCTGGCAAAGCCCAGAGCCCCAGCGCGGCCGGCCCTGCGGATAGGGCGCCAAGGGCAGGGGAAGAGCGGGCAGAGCTTTCGGGGCTGGGCCCTTGCCTGCGGGAGCAGGAGCCCGACGTCCGCCCCTCCGGAAAAGAGGCTCGGCGGCGGCCGAGGGGCCCCGAGGGCTCCCGCCTCTGGCAAAGCCCGGAGCCCCAGCGCGGCCGGCCCTGCGGATAGGGCGCCAAGGGCAGGGGAAGAGCGGGCAGAGCTTTCGGGGCTGGGCCCTTGCCTGCGGGAGCAGGAGCCCGACGTCCGCCCCTCCGGAAAAGAGGCTCGGCGGCGGCCGAGGGGCCCCGAGGGCTCCCGCCTCTGGCAAAGCCCGGAGCCCCAGCGCGGCCGGCCCTGCGGATAGGGCGCCAAGGGCAGGGGAAGAGCGGGCAGAGCTTTCGGGGCTGGGCCCTTGCCTGCGGGAGCAGGAGCCCGACGTCCGCCCCTCCGGAAAAGAGGCTCGGCGGCGGCCGAGGGGCCCCGAGGGCTCCCGCCTCTGGCAAAGCCCGGAGCCCCAGCGCGGCCGGCCCTGCGGATAGGGCGCCAAGGGCAGGGGAAGAGCGGGCAGAGCTTTCGGGGCTGGGCCCTTGCCTGCGGGAGCAGGAGCCCGACGTCCGCCCCTCCGGAAAAGAGGCTCGGCGGCGGCCGAGGGGCCCCGAGGGCTCCCGCCTCTGGCAAAGCCCGGAGCCCCAGCGCGGCCGGCCCTGCGGATAGGGCGCCAAGGGCAGGGGAAGAGCGGGCAGAGCTTTCGGGGCTGGGCCCTTGCCTGCGGGAGCAGGAGCCCGACGTCCGCCCCTCCGGAAAAGAGGCTCGGCGGCGGCCGAGGGGCCCCGAGGGCTCCCGCCTCTGGCAAAGCCCGGAGCCCCAGCGTGGCCGGCCCTGCGGATAGGGCGCCAAGGGCAGGGGAAGAGCGGGCAGAGCTTTCGGGGCTGGGCCCTTGCCTGCGGGAGCAGGAGCCCGACGTCCGCCCCTCCGGAAAAGAGGCTCGGCGGCGGCCGAGGGGCCCCGAGGGCTCCCGCCTCTGGCAAAGCCCGGAGCCCCGGCGCGGCCGGCCCTGCGGATAGGGCGCCAAGGGCAGGGGAAGAGCGGGCAGAGCTTTCGGGGCTGGGCCCTTGCCTGCGGGAGCAGGAGCCCGACGTCCGCCCCTCCGGAAAAGAGGCTCGGCGGCGGCCGAGGGGCCCCGAGGGCTCCCGCCTCTGGCAAAGCCCGGAGCCCCAGCGCGGCCGGCCCTGCGGATAGGGCGCCAAGGGCAGGGGAAGAGCGGGCAGAGCTTTCGGGGCTGGGCCCTTGCCTGCGGGAGCAGGAGCCCGACGTCCGCCCCTCCGGAAAAGAGGCTCGGCGGCGGCCGAGGGGCCCCGAGGGCTCCCGCCTCTGGCAAAGCCCGGAGCCCCAGCGCGGCCGGCCCTGCGGATAGGGCGCCAAGGGCAGGGGAAGAGCGGGCAGAGCTTTCGGGGCTGGGCCCTTGCCTGCGGGAGCAGGAGCCCGACGTCCGCCCCTCCGGAAAAGAGGCTCGGCGGCGGCCGAGGGGCCCCGAGGGCTCCCGCCTCTGGCAAAGCCCGGAGCCCCAGCGCGGCCGGCCCTGCGGATAGGGCGCCAAGGGCAGGGGAAGAGCGGGCAGAGCTTTCGGGGCTGGGCCCTTGCCTGCGGGAGCAGGAGCCCGACGTCCGCCCCTCCGGAAAAGAGGCTCGGCGGCGGCCGAGGGGCCCCGAGGGCTCCCGCCTCTGGCAAAGCCCGGAGCCCCAGCGCGGCCGGCCCTGCGGATAGGGCGCCAAGGGCAGGGGAAGAGCGGGCAGAGCTTTCGGGGCTGGGCCCTTGCCTGCGGGAGCAGGAGCCCGACGTCCGCCCCTCCGGAAAAGAGGCTCGGCGGCGGCCGAGGGGGCCCCGAGGGCTCCCGCCTCTGGCAAAGCCCGGAGCCCCAGCGCGGCCGGCCCTGCGGATAGGGCGCCAAGGGCAGGGGAAGAGCGGGCAGAGCTTTCGGGGCTGGGCCCTTGCCTGCGGGAGCAGGAGCCCGACGTCCGCCCCTCCGGAAAAGAGGCTCGGCGGCGGCCGAGGGGCCCCGAGGGCTCCCGCCTCTGGCAAAGCCCGGAGCCCCAGCGCGGCCGGCCCTGCGGATAGGGCGCCAAGGGCAGGGGAAGAGCGGGCAGAGCTTTCGGGGCTGGGCCCTTGCCTGCGGGAGCAGGAGCCCGACGTCCGCCCCTCCGGAAAAGAGGCTCGGCGGCGGCCGAGGGGCCCCGAGGGCTCCCGCCTCTGGCAAAGCCCGGAGCCCCAGCGCGGCCGGCCCTGCGGATAGGGCGCCAAGGGCAGGGGAAGAGCGGGCAGAGCTTTCGGGGCTGGGCCCTTGCCTGCGGGAGCAGGAGCCCGACGTCCGCCCCTCCGGAAAAGAGGCTCGGCGGCGGCCGAGGGGCCCCGAGGGCTCCCGCCTCTGGCAAAGCCCGGAGCCCCGGCGCGGCCGGCCCTGCGGATAGGGCGCCAAGGGCAGGGGAAGAGCGGGCAGAGCTTTCGGGGCTGGGCCCTTGCCTGCGGGAGCAGGAGCCCGACGTCCGCCCCTCCGGAAAAGAGGCTCGGCGGCGGCCGAGGGGCCCCGAGGGCTCGCGCCTCTGGCAAAGCCCGGAGCCCCGGTGCGGCCGGCCCTGCGGATAGGGCGCCAAGGGCAGGGGAAGAGCGGGCAGAGCTTTCGGGGCTGGGCCCTTGCCTGCGGGAGCAGGAGCCCGACGTCCGCCCCTCCGGAAAAGAGGCTCGGCGGCGGCCGAGGGGCCCCGAGGGCTCGCGCCTCTGGCAAAGCCCGGAGCCCCGGCGCGGCCGGCCCTGCGGATAGGGCGCCAAGGGCAGGGGAAGAGCGGGCAGAGCTTTCGGGGCTGGGCCCTTGCCTGCGGGAGCAGGAGCCCGACGTCCGCCCCTCCGGAAAAGAGGCTCGGCGGCGGCCGAGGGGCCCCGAGGGCTCCCGCCTCTGGCAAAGCCCGGAGCCCCGGCGCAGGCGGCCCTGCGGATAGGGCGCCAAGGGCAGGGGAAGAGCGGGCAGAGCTTTCGGGGCTGGGCCCTTCCCTGCGGGAGCAGGAGCCCGACGTCCGCCCCTCCGGAAAAGAGGCTCGGCGGCGGCCGAGGGGCCCCGAGGGCTCCCGCCTCTGGCAAAGCCCGGAGCCCCAGCGCGGCCGGCCCTGCGGATAGGGCGCCAAGGGCAGGGGAAGAGCGGGCAGAGCTTTCGGGGCTGGGCCCTTGCCTGCGGGAGCAGGAGCCCGACGTCCGCCCCTCCGGAAAAGAGGCTCGGCGGCGGCCGAGGGGCCCCGAGGGCTCCCGCCTCTGGCAAAGCCCGGAGCCCCAGCGCGGCCGGCCCTGCGGATAGGGCGCCAAGGGCAGGGGAAGAGCGGGCAGAGCTTTCGGGGCTGGGCCCTTGCCTGCGGGAGCAGGAGCCCGACGTCCGCCCCTCCGGAAAAGAGGCTCGGCGGCGGCCGAGGGGCCCCGAGGGCTCCCGCCTCTGGCAAAGCCCGGAGCCCCAGCGCGGCCGGCCCTGCGGATAGGGCGCCACGGGCAGGGGAAGAGCGGGCAGAGCTTTCGGGGCTGGGCCCTTGCCTGCGGGAGCAGGAGCCCGACGTCCGCCCCTCCGGAAAA
>NW_027439526.1:12500-25000 GCF_964188355.1 Buteo buteo
TCCTTGGTAGTACCCGTATACCCCCGCCCGATACTCCGGGGCAGTACCCGCATACCCCCGCCCGGTACTCCGGGGCAGTACCCGCATACCCCCGCCCGGTACTCCGGGGAAGTACCCATATACCCCCGCCCGGTACTCCGGGGCAGTACCCGCATACCCCCGCCCGGTACTCCAGGGCAGTACCCGCATACCCCCGCCCGGTACTCCGGGGAAGTACCCATATACCTCCACCCGGTACTCCGGGGCAGTACCCGCATACCCCCGCCCGGTACTCCGGGGCAGCACCCCTATGCCCCCGCCCGGTACTCCGGGGCAGTACCCGTATGCCCCCGCCCGGTACTCCGGGGCAGTACCAGTACCCCCGCCCGGTACTCCGGGGTACTACCCGTAACACCCACCTGTACTCCTTCGTAGTACCCGTATACCCCCGCCCGGTACTCCGGGGCAGTACCCGCATACCCCTGCCCGGTACTCCGGGGCAGTACCCGTATACCCCCGCCCGGTACCCCGGGGTAGTACCCGTGTACCCCCGTCAGTACTCCGGGGCAGTACCGGTACCCCCGCCCGGTACTCCGGGGTACTACCCGTAACCCCCACCTGTACTCCTTCCTTGGTAGTACCCGTATACCCCCGCCCGGTACTCCGGGGCAGTACCCGCATACCCCCGCCCGGTACTCCGGGGCAGTACCGGTACCCCCGCCCAGTACTCCGGGGTGCTACCCGTAACCCCCACCTGTACTCCTTGGTAGTACCCGTATACCCCCGCCCGGTACTCCGGGGCAGTACCCGCATACCCCCGCCCGGTACTCCGGGGCAGTACCGGTACCCCCGCCCGGTACTCCGGGGTGCTACCCGTAACCCCCACCTGTACTCCTTCCTTGGTAGTACCCGTATACCCCCGCCCGGTACTCCGGGGCAGTACCCGCATACCCCCGCCCGGTACTCCGGGGAAGTACCCATATACCTCCACCCGGTACTCCGGGGCAGTACCCGCATACCCCCGCCCGGTACTCTGGGGCAGTACCCGTATGCCCCCGCCCGGTACTCCGGGGTACTACCCGTAACCCCCACCTGTGCTCCTTCGTAGTACCCGTATACCCCCGTCCTGTACTCCGGGGTAGTACCCGTATACCGCCGCCCGGTACCCCGGGGTAGTACCCGTGTACCCCCGTCAGTACTCCGGGGCAGTACCGGTACCCCCGCCCGGTACGCCGGGGGAAAAACTGCTGTCCCTACGGGCGCGCGAGTTTAGACCCAGCCTTCCTACCCGACCCTCCGCCTTACGCCCGGTGTCCCCAGGCGACGTTCCGGGATAGAACCCGTTCCCCCACCAGTACTCTGGGCCCGTGGCGGAACCCTTTGTGATGCGCCGGAGTTCTACCTGCTGTCCCTACGGGCACGCGGCGATGGATCCCGGCCCCCCATCCTGACCCTCCAGGGTAGGCCCGGCCACCCTACCTGACCCTCTGGGGTCAGCCCGGTGTCCCTACCCGACGCTCCGGGGTAGGCCTGGCGCCCCTACCTCATCCTCCGGGGTAGTACCCGTACCCCTACCGGTGCTCCGGGGTACACCTGCTGTCCCTACAGGCGCTCCGGGGTAGGCCCGGCCACCCTACCTGACCCTCTGGGGTCAGCCCGGTGTCCCTACCCGACGCTCCGGGGTACGCCTGGCGCCCCTACCTCATGCTCCGGGGTAGTACCGGTACCCCTACCGGTGCTCCGGGGTACACCTGCTGTCCCTACAGGCGCTCCGGGGTAGGCCCGGCCACCCTACCTGACCCTCCGGGGTCAGCCCGGTGTCCCTACCCGACGCTCCGGGGTAGGCCTGGCGCCCCTACCTCATCCTCCGGGGTAGTGCCGGTACCCCTGCCGGTGCTCCGGGGTACACCTGCGGTCCCTACAGGCGCTCCGGGGTAGGCCCGGCCACCCTACCTGACCCTCCGGGGTCAGCCCGGTATCCCTACCCGACGCTCCGGGGTAGGCCTGGCGCCCCTACCTCATCCTCCGGGGTAGTACCCGTACCCCTACCGGTGCTCCGGGATACACCTGCGGTCCCTACAGGCGCTCCGGGGTAGGCCCGGCCACCCTACCTGACCCTCTGGGGTCAGCCCGGTGTCCCTACCCGACGCTCCGGGGTACGCCTGGCGCCCCTACCTCATGCTCCGGGGTAGTGCCGGTACCCCTGCCGGTGCTCCGGGGTACACCTGCGGTCCCTACAGGCGCTCCGGGGTAGGCCCGGCCACCCTACCTGACCCTCCGGGGTCAGCCCGGTATCCCTACCCGACGCTCCGGGGTAGGCCTGGCGCCCCTACCTCATCCTCCGGGGTAGTGCCGGTACCCCTGCCGGTGCTCCGGGGTACACCTGCGGTCCCTACAGGCGCTCCGGGGTAGGCCCGGCCACCCTACCTGACCCTCCGGGGTCAGCCCGGTGTCCCTACCCGACGCTCCGGGGTAGGCCTGGCGCCCCTACCTCATCCTCCGGGGTAGTGCCGGTACCCCTGCCGGTGCTCCGGGATACCCCTGCGGTCCCTACAGGCGCTCCGGGGTAGGCCCGGCCACCCTACCTGACCCTCTGGGGTCAGCCCGGTGTCCCTACCCGACGCTCCGGGGTAGGCCTGGCGCCCCTACCTCATCCTCCGGGGTAGTGCCGGTACCCCTGCCGGTGCTCCGGGGTACACCTGCGGTCCCTACAGGCGCTCCGGGGTAGGCCCGGCCACCCTACCTGACCCTCCGGGGTCAGCCCGGTATCCCTACCCGACGCTCCGGGGTAGGCCTGGCGCCCCTACCTCATCCTCCGGGGTAGTGCCGGTACCCCTGCCGGTGCTCCGGGGTACACCTGCGGTCCCTACAGGCGCTCCGGGGTAGGCCCGGCCACCCTACCTGACCCTCTGGGGTCAGCCCGGTGTCCCTACCCGACGCTCCGGGGTAGGCCTGGCGCCCCTACCTCATCCTCCGGGGTAGTGCCGGTACCCCTGCCGGTGCTCCGGGGTACACCTGCGGTCCCTACAGGCGCTCCGGGGTAGGCCCGGCCACCCTACCTGACCCTCCGGGGTCAGCCCGGTGTCCCTACCCGACGCTCCGGGGTAGGCCTGGCGCCCCTACCTCATCCTCCGGGGTAGTGCCGGTACCCCTACCGGTGCTCCGGGATACCCCTGCGGTCCCTACAGGCGCTCCGGGGTAGGCCCGGCCACCCTACCTGACCCTCCGGGGTCAGCCCGGTGTCCCTACCCGACGCTCCGGGGTAGGCCTGGCGCCCCTACCTCATCCTCCGGGGTAGTGCCGGTACCCCTGCCGGTGCTCCGGGGTACACCTGCGGTCCCTACAGGCGCTCCGGGGTAGGCCCGGCCACCCTACCTGACCCTCCGGGGTCAGCCCGGTATCCCTACCCGACGCTCCGGGGTAGGCCTGGCGCCCCTACCTCATCCTCCGGGGTAGTGCCGGTACCCCTGCCGGTGCTCCGGGGTACACCTGCGGTCCCTACAGGCGCTCCGGGGTAGGCCCGGCCACCCTACCTGACCCTCCGGGGTCAGCCCGGTGTCCCTACCCGACGCTCCGGGGTAGGCCTGGCGCCCCTACCTCATCCTCCGGGGTAGTGCCGGTACCCCTGCCGGTGCTCCGGGGTACACCTGCGGTCCCTACAGGCGCTCCGGGGTAGGCCCGGCCACCCTACCTGACCCTCCGGGGTCAGCCCGGTATCCCTACCCGACGCTCCGGGGTAGGCCTGGCGCCCCTACCTCATCCTCCGGGGTAGTGCCGGTACCCCTGCCGGTGCTCCGGGGTACACCTGCGGTCCCTACAGGCGCTCCGGGATAGGCCCGGCCACCCTACCTGACCCTCCGGGGTCAGCCCGGTATCCCTACCCGACGCTCCGGGGTAGGCCTGGCGCCCCTACCTCATCCTCCGGGGTAGTGCCGGTACCCCTGCCGGTGCTCCGGGGTACACCTGCGGTCCCTACAGGCGCTCCGGGGTAGGCCCGGCCACCCTACCTGACCCTCCGGGGTCAGCCCGGTATCCCTACCCGACGCTCCGGGGTAGGCCTGGCGCCCCTACCTCATCCTCCGGGGTAGTGCCGGTACCCCTGCCGGTGCTCCGGGGTACACCTGCGGTCCCTACAGGCGCTCCGGGGTAGGCCCGGCCACCCTACCTGACCCTCTGGGGTCAGCCCGGTGTCCCTACCCGACGCTCCGGGGTAGGCCTGGCGCCCCTACCTCATCCTCCGGGGTAGTGCCGGTACCCCTGCCGGTGCTCCGGGGTACACCTGCGGTCCCTACAGGCGCTCCGGGGTAGGCCCGGCCACCCTACCTGACCCTCTGGGGTCAGCCCGGTGTCCCTACCCGACGCTCCGGGGTAGGCCTGGCGCCCCTACCTCATCCTCCGGGGTAGTGCCGGTACCCCTACCGGTGCTCCGGGGTACACCTGCGGTCCCTACAGGCGCTCCGGGGTAGGCCCGGCCACCCTACCTGACTTTCTGGGGGTCAGCCCGGTATCCCTACCTGATGCTCCGGGGTAGTCCTGGCCTCCTTACCTGTGTCTCCGGGTAAACCTGGCCACGCTGCAGGGTCGGCCTGCACTCCCTGGCCGCACTACGGGCCGGTCCTGATTAGTGTATTAAGACCGCTCCGCGATTCCACTTTCTTAAAATTTATTGTGTCTGACAGCTTGTCTTTTACCGCGCACGCAGGCAGGCAGGCAGGCAGGCAGCAGCGTCAAAAACGTGAGAGCAAAGCGTTACCCGCAGTCGGAGTACTTTATCGGTAACGACTTCTTCGGGAAGAGGCGCCGACGCTGCTCTCTCGTCTCTGTACGAGTCGGTGGCCGTCCGGGTACCGCGTGGCACCGTTGGCGTGGGATCCGCTCCTAAACGAATACAGAAGAATCGATACGCTATGAATCGTCATCGATTGAAGTTATTAACAGTTGACGAGCGATGCTGGATTGTATCGTTTATGGAGCGTCACCTACCGACTGATTTAGCGCTACGCGGTAATACGCTTTCTGGCAGTTCCTTAAATAACAAAACTCATTCGTTCACGCACGCTAGGTGTGCATCCCTTCGTTAATAGCCGGAGAAGGAATACGTACGTACGTACGTACGTACCTACCAGCGGATCGTCACGGATTGAATATGACTCGATTAGTAGTCACCAGTATTATAAATTACCGACTCCTAAAGTTTGATTGCGGCACTCCTTTAGGACCTTGCGACGCTCTTGGTTAACGTTAGCGTTCTCCGGCCCCTGCGTTATCGCGCATTAACTGTTCATTGGCCTCCGAGGGACGGCGGTCTCGCAGGCCTCTGAAGAAAGCCAGTCGGCTGCCTGACAAGCGGTCCCTGTGGCCGAGGCCGACTTAGCCGAGCATCCTCGGAGACGACGAGCTCGCGTGGCCGCCGTGCCGGCTGACCGGCCCGCCCCGGGGCCGTTTCCCCCCCGCTCCCCGTCGCCGAAGGAGCGCGCCCCCCGCCACCGCCTAAGGCCGCTGGGACCTTCCTCACCGCTCGAACGCATCCCGCCGGCGACGGAGCCGCTGATGCCCCTCTGTCGGAAGCGCGGCGCGCCTCTCCGGCAGCCCTGGCTGGGGCCCTGGAGCCCCAGGTCTCTGCCCAGGCCGAGGCACGCGGCTGCTGCTTTGCCAGGGACGGGTCCGACCGGGAGCCGAGCGCATCGCCCGTAGGCAGGCACGGGCGCAGGCCGGACGTCGAAGCGGCCGACCACCCGGGCTGTAACAGAGAAAGTGGCGTTAGCGACACCGTTACAAATCTTTCTCATTTCCACCTGCGTGCGCGCCCGCACCCCGCCAAAACAGGCCCCCGGCCCGAACGCCCACCGCCTGCTGCTGCAGCCGCTCACCCGCCCTTAGACACACGCACGCGCACGCACGCACTGCCCCCCCCCCATTCGAGTCCCCGCCCCAAACACCTCCCGCCCGCCACCGCACCCACTCGCACGGGGCTACACACGTGCGCACCCCCCCCCCCCGCAACCGGCCCCCCCCAGCCCAAACCCTCCACCCGCTGCCCCGCTCACAGTCGTGCGCTCAAAACGCACACGCGCGCAGCCCCCCCCCCCCCCCCGCCCGAAACAGGGCCCCGGGCCGACACCCCCCACCCCCGTCACCCCGGGCCCGCCGCTGCACGCACACACACACCGCCCCCCCGCCCTCCCGCCACGCAGTTCGCGCCGAGCCTGGCTGCCCCTGCTCCCCCCTTCCGCCACCAGGCTTGCCGCCCCCGGTGGTGGAAGGCGGGAGACTTTAGGACCCTGCGGCGTCCCTGCCGGCTCCGTGCCCGGGCGGGAGAGGGGAGCCCCCCCGGTGCCCTGCCGTCTCTAAACCCCAGCTGCCGAGTCCCTATCCTGCCGCACCCGTGGCCCCGCTCCCGCCTTTCTTTCTCAGCCAGCCACGCACTCGCCCTGCTCCACTCCCGCCCGCCGCCGCCGCGGGGGGAAAACTAAAGGACCGGGGGGGTGGGACGGGGACGGGGACGGGGACGGGGACGGGGGAGAGAAGTAAAAAAAATAAAACTCCAACCGATCCAAACAGAAGCCTTCTCCGAAAAGACACACCGTCCCCCCTCGCCAGCCTGCCTCTGCGCCAGGCTCCCCGCCTGCTCGCCAGCCGCTCTCGCCCTGCTGCACTCCTGCCCGCCCTCGCCGCGGGGGGAAAACTAAACGACCGGGGGGGACGGGACGGGGACGGGGACGGGGACGGGGACGGGGGAGAGAAGTAAAAAAAATAAAACTCCAACCGATCCAAACAGAAGCCTTCTCCGAAAAGACACACCGTCCCCCCTCGCCAGCCTGCCTCTGCGCCAGGCTCCCCGCCTGCTCGCCCTGCTCCACTCCTGCCCGCCCCCGCCGCGGGGGGAAAACTAAACGACCGGGGGGGGGCGGGGACGGGGACGGGGACGGGGACGGGGGAGAGAAGTAAAAAAAATAAAACTCCAACCGATCCAAACAGAAGCCTTCTCCGAAAAGACACACCGTCCCCCCTCGCCAGCCTGCCTCTGCGCCAGGCTCCCCGCCTGCTCGCCAGCCGCTCTCGCCCTGCTCCATTCCTGCCCGCCCCCGCCGCGGGGGGAAAACTAAACGACCGGGGGGGGGGGGACGGGGACGGGGACGGGGACGGGGGAGAGAAGTAAAAAAAATAAAACTCCAACCGATCCAAACAGAAGCCTTCTCCGAAAAGACACACCGTCCCCCCTCGCCAGCCTGCCTCTGCGCCAGGCTCCCCGCCTGCTCGCCAGCCGCTCTCGCCCTGCTCCACTCCTGCCCGCCCCCGCCGCGGGGGGAAAACTAAACGACCGGGGGGGGGGGGACGGGGACGGGGACGGGGACGGGGACGGGGACGGGGGAGAGAAGTAAAAAAAATAAAACTCCAACCGATCCAAACAGAAGCCTTCTCCGAAAAGACACACCGTCCCCCCTCGCCAGCCTACCTCTGCGCCAGGCTCCCCGCCTGCTCGCCAGCCGCTCTCGCCCCCCCTCTTTTCTAGCCTCCTTTCCCCGCCGCTGCTGCCGCCGCGACTGAGCAGCAGACCGTTGCCGTGGCGGGAAACACCACAGTTTCCGGGGGCCCCGTTGCCGGGCTGCAGACCACCCCACCCAGCCACCCGCCCCCCAACCCCCCGTCTCCAGGGCGCCGGAAAGTCTGTGATCGGGTGGGGCCGGGGGAGGGGGGGGGGGGGGGGCTGCACCTACTGGCCTGCAGGTCCGGGACTGCAGCGCGGGGAGGGAGGGGGAGCACACCGGTGCAGGGGTGCGTGTAGCTGTGTGTGCCTGCGTCGCGTTCTGTGTGTGTGTGTGTGTGTGTGTGCGCGCGCCTCTGAGCGCGCGTGTGTCACCGGGGGGGGGGGGGGGTGGCAGTGCCTGCAGGATCGCAGATATGTATTTTAAAGTATTTATTTTATTAAAAAAAGGAAAACGTCAAAAAAACACCAAAAAAAAACAGGCGGGGGGGGGGGGGAGAAAAATTAAAAACAACCCCCCAAAAAAAGCCCAAGACCGCAAAAACCAAAACCAAAAGTCGGCGAGCACCCAGCAGCGCCGGGACCCGAACCTGAACCTGGCAAGGGGCTACCAGTCCTGAAGGCACCCAGTGAACAGCGAACTCGCGCCGGGGAGCCGGGCAGTTTGTGCCGGGGGCTGCCACCTCTGCCCGGACCCCGCCGACAGAATATGGTTGGGGGGGGGGGGGGGCAGCAGCGGAGCAGAGGGGCTGGCTGGTGTGGTGAAGCTGGCAAGTGCCTGGCAGCCACCGGCTCGGAATAGGTGCGTGCACGTGCATGAGAACGACGAGGGTGGGGGGGGGGGTGTGTGTGTGTCAGGAAACAAAAATTATTTTGAAAACTGGTTGTCGTTAATATTGTATTAATATTTCCCGCCGGAATCAATAAAGGTGAAATAACTCTTGCATCAGACAGTACGTTTAAACGTGCTCCCTTGGTGTAGAAGTGGTTCAAACTCGGGAAGGGGAGGGGGAAAGAAATGCCGTCCGGGAGAACCGGGAGAGGGTGGCCCTTTTAATCAGATTTGCTAAAATCTCAAAAGAAAGAAAAAAAAAAAAAAAAACGAAAAAAACGAACCAAAAACAGGCGCACCTGCCCCCCCCGCCCCCCCCCGCCCAAGGGGCACCGAACGGCTGCCAGGTCTACCCGGCTCCGCGGGCGGCCGCCAGGTCTACCCGGCTCCGGAGGCCGGCGCGGCCGCCGGCGGCGCCCGGAGGACGCGGGGTGTCGCTGCCGCAGCGGCCGGTGAAAAGGGCCGCCAGGTCTACCCGGCTCCGCGGGCGGCCGCCAGGTCTACCCGGCTCCGGAGGCCGGCGCGGCCGCCGGCGGCGCCCGGAGGACGCGGGGTGTCGCTGCCGCAGCGGCCGGTGAAAAGGGCCGCCAGGTCTACCCGGCTCCGCGGGCGGCCGCCAGGTCTACCCGGCTCCGGAGGCCGGCGCGGCCGCCGGCGGCGCCCGGAGGACGCGGGGTGTCGCTGCCGCAGCGGCCGGTGAAAAGGGCCGCCAGGTCTACCCGGCTCCGCGGGCGGCCGCCAGGTCTACCCGGCTCCGGAGGCCGGCGCGGCCGCCGGCGGCGCCCGGAGGACGCGGGGTGTCGCTGCCGCAGCGGCCGGTGAAAAGAGCCGCCAGGTCTACCCGGCTCCGCGGGCGGCCGCCAGGTCTACCCGGCTCCGGAGGCCGGCGCGGCCGCCGGCGGCGCCCGGAGGACGCGGGGTGTCGCTGCCGCAGCGGCCGGTGAAAAGAGCCGCCAGGTCTACCCGGCTCCGCGGGCGGCCGCCAGGTCTACCCGGCTCCGGAGGCCGGCGCGGCCGCCGGCGGCGCCCGGAGGACGCGGGGTGTCGCTGCCGCAGCGGCCGGTGAAAAGAGCCGCCAGGTCTACCCGGCTCCGGCGGGACTTAGCCGCATTTCGGGGGCGGGGAGGTAGACCTGATAGCCCCGCCACTTTCTCGGAGCTGGCCAAGGGGTCGCTGTTTTTCGCTGCCTCCAGTTACGTCATCGTAAAAGTCGGTGTCATTGGCGGGTCTCCCCGGTGGGCAGGGACGGCACTCTTGGAGCCGGCCGGGGGCGGGGACGTGATCTCCCGTACTATAGGAGGTAGTGGTGACTCGTGCACGGAGCAGCGCTAGTGAGCGGCTGCAAGGCTTACGGCTCAGCCGGCGAAGTGGAGCGCTGGGCGGCCGTTGTGGTGGTGGTTTTGCCTGGTGGTTCGGCTCGTTTTCTGTCTGTTCGGCCAGTTGGTCTCTCCCGGTGTTTTCCAAGTAAGCCAGCCGGGCGCCTGCGAGGGTCTGGCAGGCTGGCGGTGGCTGTTGACCCGAGTGGTGCGAGAGGTGCAAAGGTGGATTCCGCAGGGCATAGCCCGGTGGCCGGCGGCGGCCACCGGCACTCGAACGCTGGAAGACCGGGTGGAGCCGAGCCTGCCTCGGCTTTCCCCCGGCCCCGGAGGGCCCGATGATGGCAAAGGTGGAGCGCTGGTATATGCGAGGGCAGCTGCCCGTGAGCATCCAGCCCGCCGCGGCTGCCGCCGCCTCCTGAGGGCCTGGTGATGGGCGGGCGAGGTGGCGGCACCTCGTCCTTTGACTCTGGCCTTAAGCTGGAGCGGGCAGAGCGGCAGCCGGTCCCGGTGGCTGGCAGCCGGATGCAGACGGCTGGGGGTTCTCGTGCGTGCCGCAGCTTCCCCCCAGCCCCCGAGGGCCCGATGATGGCACAGGTGAGAGGCCGCAGCGCCTCGTCCTGTTTTTGCCGGCATGAGCCACGCGTGGGCGGCCTGTGGTGTCCGGCCTGCCCCGGCTTGCCTGGTTGCAGGAGGGCTCGGTGGAAAGGTCTGCAGCGCTCTACCGGGTTTAGAGGTGGCGGCACCTCATCGCGTTTTCTCCGGCCTTAAGCTGGAGCCCATGCACGAATTGGGCAGAGTGCAAGCGGCAGCCGGTCCCGGTGGCTGGCAGCCGGATGCAGACGGCTGGGGGTTCTCGTGCGTGCCGCAGCTTCCCCCCAGCCCCCGAGGGCCCGATGATGGCACAGGTGAGAGGCCGCAGCGCCTCGTCCTGTTTCTGCCGGCATGAGCCACGCGTGGGCGGCCTGTGGTGTCCGGCCTGCCCCGGCTTGCCTGGTTGCAGGAGGGCTCGGTGGAAAGGTCTGCAGCGCTGTACCGGGTTAGAGGTGGCGGCACCTCATCGCGTTTTCTCCGGCCTTAAGCTGGAGCCCATGCACGAATTGGGCAGAGTGCAAGCGGCAGCCGGTCCCGGTGGCTGGCAGCCGGATGCAGACGGCTGGGGGTTCTCGTGCGTGCCGCAGCTTCCCCCCAGCCCCCGAGGGCCCGATGATGGCACAGGTGAGAGGCCGCAGCGCCTCGTCCTGTTTCTGCCGGCATGAGCCACGCGTGGGCGGCCTGTGGTGTCCGGCCTGCCCCGGCTTGCCTGGTTGCAGGAGGGCTCGGTGGAAAGGTCTGCAGCGCTGTACCGGGTTAGAGGTGGCGGCACCTCATCGCGTTTTCTCCGGCCTTAAGCTGGAGCCCGCGAAGCGGGAAGAAAAGTGCGGCTGTACCTGGTGGCTGGCAAGTCGAACGCAGGCGGCTGGGGTTGTCTCGCTTCTGTGGCATTCCCCCAGGCCCCGAACACCCGTGCGCGGCATGGGTCCAGGTGCCTTTTTTTTCCCCGACGGCAAGCGGTTGCCTGTGGGGCGGGCAAAGACCGGCAGCCGGTGGCGGTTGCCGGCACTCGAACGCTGGAGGAGCTGGGGGAGTTGAGCCTGCTGTGGCCATCCCCCGGTCCCGTTACCTTCCTCAAGGGAATCGTTGTCTGGAGCCGGGTGGCCCGTGGCACCTCCCGCTCCACGATTTGACTGATCCAGACCCACAGGCAGCGCCCGCTGAGGCGTCCTCGGGTGCGTCGGAGAGCCTCCACGGCGGGCCGGCTCTGCCGGTGTTCAGGCCGTTGGAGCACCTCTCGCAGGCGTTGCCCTCACTCGCACGCAGAGCCCCCGCACCTGCCGTCCGCCCCCGGTTGGCGACGGGTGCGAGTGGCCGTCGCTGTCCCAGGACTCGTGGCCGTGGGGCCTCCGCTCCTTCCTCCGTTCCCTTCCCTTACTGATCGATGAGGCGTTTAGGGCGCGTCGGAGGGGCTTCCCGGCGGGCCGGCTCTGCCGGTGTTCAGGCCGGCGTTGCACCTCTCCGCAGACGTTGCCCTCTCACTCGCACGCAGAGCCCCCGCACCTGCCGTCCGCCCCCGGTTGGCGATGGGTGCGAGTGGCCGTCGCTGTCCCAGGACTCGTGGCCGTGGGGCCTCCGCTCCTTCCTCCGTTCCCTTCCCTTACTGATCGATGAGGCGTTTAGGGCGCGTCGGAGGGGCTTCCCGGCGGGCCGGCTCTGCCGGTGTTCAGGCCGGCGTTGCACCTCTCCGCAGACGTTGCCCTCTCACTCGCACGCAGAGCCCCCGCACCTGCCGTCCGCCCCCGGTTGGCGATGGGTGCGAGTGGCCGTCGCTGTCCCAGGACTCGTGGCCGTGGGGCCTCCGCTCCTTCCTCCTTTCCCTTCCCTTACTGATCGATGAGGCCTTTCGGGTCGCGTCGGAGAGGGCCCTCGGCGGGCCGGCTCTTCTGTGCTCCCCGTAATAGGGAGTCACGGCAGTGTCCGGTGTTCAGGCAGGGTGGTCTCCTTTCCAATTCGCTTCCCGTTGCATGCGAAGTGGTGTCCTGCACCCCCCCCGAGCGAAGGGGGCCGCGATGGTGGCAGTGTCGTCCTCCCCTGCTCAGCGGGGTTCCTCGGGCTTCTTTACTGAACCGGGCTGTGTGACGGCCGCGTGGCCCCGCGAGCCCTCAGGTGTCCTGAAACACGCGAGGCGCCGGTGCTGGCCTCGGTCCGGGTACCCGCAGGTGCCGGCCGTGAGCAGCGCTGGGCGGTGGGGCGGCTGAGCCAAGGAAACGGGGAAAAAAGGCGAGTGTGGGCTGCACCTGCCCGGGTGGGCCCCGAGGCGTGCCGCGGGCGGCAGGGGGGCGTCCCCCTC
>NW_027439526.1:37500-48241 GCF_964188355.1 Buteo buteo
GGGCGCGCGAGTTTAGACCCAGCCTTCCTACCCGACCCTCCGCCTTACGCCCGGTGTCCCCAGGCGACGTTCCGGGATAGAACCCGTTCCCCCACCAGTACTCTGGGCCCGTGGCGGAACCCTTTGTGATGCGCCGGAGTTCTACCTGCTGTCCCTACGGGCACGCGGCGATGGATCCCGGCCCCCCATCCTGACCCTCCAGGGTAGGCCCGGCCACCCTACCTGACCCTCTGGGGTCAGCCCGGTGTCCCTACCCGACGCTCCGGGGTAGGCCTGGCGCCCCTACCTCATCCTCCGGGGTAGTACCCGTACCCCTACCGGTGCTCCGGGGTACACCTGCTGTCCCTACAGGCGCTCCGGGGTAGGCCCGGCCACCCTACCTGACCCTCTGGGGTCAGCCCGGTGTCCCTACCCGACGCTCCGGGGTACGCCTGGCGCCCCTACCTCATGCTCCGGGGTAGTACCGGTACCCCTACCGGTGCTCCGGGGTACACCTGCTGTCCCTACAGGCGCTCCGGGGTAGGCCCGGCCACCCTACCTGACCCTCCGGGGTCAGCCCGGTGTCCCTACCCGACGCTCCGGGGTAGGCCTGGCGCCCCTACCTCATCCTCCGGGGTAGTGCCGGTACCCCTGCCGGTGCTCCGGGGTACACCTGCGGTCCCTACAGGCGCTCCGGGGTAGGCCCGGCCACCCTACCTGACCCTCCGGGGTCAGCCCGGTATCCCTACCCGACGCTCCGGGGTAGGCCTGGCGCCCCTACCTCATCCTCCGGGGTAGTACCCGTACCCCTACCGGTGCTCCGGGATACACCTGCGGTCCCTACAGGCGCTCCGGGGTAGGCCCGGCCACCCTACCTGACCCTCTGGGGTCAGCCCGGTGTCCCTACCCGACGCTCCGGGGTACGCCTGGCGCCCCTACCTCATGCTCCGGGGTAGTGCCGGTACCCCTGCCGGTGCTCCGGGGTACACCTGCGGTCCCTACAGGCGCTCCGGGGTAGGCCCGGCCACCCTACCTGACCCTCCGGGGTCAGCCCGGTATCCCTACCCGACGCTCCGGGGTAGGCCTGGCGCCCCTACCTCATCCTCCGGGGTAGTGCCGGTACCCCTGCCGGTGCTCCGGGGTACACCTGCGGTCCCTACAGGCGCTCCGGGGTAGGCCCGGCCACCCTACCTGACCCTCCGGGGTCAGCCCGGTGTCCCTACCCGACGCTCCGGGGTAGGCCTGGCGCCCCTACCTCATCCTCCGGGGTAGTGCCGGTACCCCTGCCGGTGCTCCGGGATACCCCTGCGGTCCCTACAGGCGCTCCGGGGTAGGCCCGGCCACCCTACCTGACCCTCTGGGGTCAGCCCGGTGTCCCTACCCGACGCTCCGGGGTAGGCCTGGCGCCCCTACCTCATCCTCCGGGGTAGTGCCGGTACCCCTGCCGGTGCTCCGGGGTACACCTGCGGTCCCTACAGGCGCTCCGGGGTAGGCCCGGCCACCCTACCTGACCCTCCGGGGTCAGCCCGGTATCCCTACCCGACGCTCCGGGGTAGGCCTGGCGCCCCTACCTCATCCTCCGGGGTAGTGCCGGTACCCCTGCCGGTGCTCCGGGGTACACCTGCGGTCCCTACAGGCGCTCCGGGGTAGGCCCGGCCACCCTACCTGACCCTCTGGGGTCAGCCCGGTGTCCCTACCCGACGCTCCGGGGTAGGCCTGGCGCCCCTACCTCATCCTCCGGGGTAGTGCCGGTACCCCTGCCGGTGCTCCGGGGTACACCTGCGGTCCCTACAGGCGCTCCGGGGTAGGCCCGGCCACCCTACCTGACCCTCCGGGGTCAGCCCGGTATCCCTACCCGACGCTCCGGGGTAGGCCTGGCGCCCCTACCTCATCCTCCGGGGTAGTGCCGGTACCCCTGCCGGTGCTCCGGGGTACACCTGCGGTCCCTACAGGCGCTCCGGGGTAGGCCCGGCCACCCTACCTGACCCTCCGGGGTCAGCCCGGTGTCCCTACCCGACGCTCCGGGGTAGGCCTGGCGCCCCTACCTCATCCTCCGGGGTAGTGCCGGTACCCCTGCCGGTGCTCCGGGGTACACCTGCGGTCCCTACAGGCGCTCCGGGGTAGGCCCGGCCACCCTACCTGACCCTCCGGGGTCAGCCCGGTATCCCTACCCGACGCTCCGGGGTAGGCCTGGCGCCCCTACCTCATCCTCCGGGGTAGTGCCGGTACCCCTGCCGGTGCTCCGGGGTACACCTGCGGTCCCTACAGGCGCTCCGGGATAGGCCCGGCCACCCTACCTGACCCTCCGGGGTCAGCCCGGTATCCCTACCCGACGCTCCGGGGTAGGCCTGGCGCCCCTACCTCATCCTCCGGGGTAGTGCCGGTACCCCTGCCGGTGCTCCGGGGTACACCTGCGGTCCCTACAGGCGCTCCGGGGTAGGCCCGGCCACCCTACCTGACCCTCCGGGGTCAGCCCGGTATCCCTACCCGACGCTCCGGGGTAGGCCTGGCGCCCCTACCTCATCCTCCGGGGTAGTGCCGGTACCCCTGCCGGTGCTCCGGGGTACACCTGCGGTCCCTACAGGCGCTCCGGGGTAGGCCCGGCCACCCTACCTGACCCTCTGGGGTCAGCCCGGTGTCCCTACCCGACGCTCCGGGGTAGGCCTGGCGCCCCTACCTCATCCTCCGGGGTAGTGCCGGTACCCCTGCCGGTGCTCCGGGGTACACCTGCGGTCCCTACAGGCGCTCCGGGGTAGGCCCGGCCACCCTACCTGACCCTCTGGGGTCAGCCCGGTGTCCCTACCCGACGCTCCGGGGTAGGCCTGGCGCCCCTACCTCATCCTCCGGGGTAGTGCCGGTACCCCTACCGGTGCTCCGGGGTACACCTGCGGTCCCTACAGGCGCTCCGGGGTAGGCCCGGCCACCCTACCTGACTTTCTGGGGGTCAGCCCGGTATCCCTACCTGATGCTCCGGGGTAGTCCTGGCCTCCTTACCTGTGTCTCCGGGTAAACCTGGCCACGCTGCAGGGTCGGCCTGCACTCCCTGGCCGCACTACGGGCCGGTCCTGATTAGTGTATTAAGACCGCTCCGCGATTCCACTTTCTTAAAATTTATTGTGTCTGACAGCTTGTCTTTTACCGCGCACGCAGGCAGGCAGGCAGGCAGGCACGCGTCAAAAACGTGAGAGCAAAGCGTTACCCGCAGTCGGAGTACTTTATCGGTAACGACTTCTTCGGGAAGAGGCGCCGACGCTGCTCTCTCGTCTCTGTACGAGTCGGTGGCCGTCCGGGTACCGCGTGGCACCGTTGGCGTGGGATCCGCTCCTAAACGAATACAGAAGAATCGATACGCTATGAATCGTCATCGATTGAAGTTATTAACAGTTGACGAGCGATGCTGGATTGTATCGTTTATGGAGCGTCACCTACCGACTGATTTAGCGCTACGCGGTAATACGCTTTCTGGCAGTTCCTTAAATAACAAAACTCATTCGTTCACGCACGCTAGGTGTGCATCCCTTCGTTAATAGCCGGAGAAGGAATACGTACGTACGTACGTACGTACCTACCAGCGGATCGTCACGGATTGAATATGACTCGATTAGTAGTCACCAGTATTATAAATTACCGACTCCTAAAGTTTGATTGCGGCACTCCTTTAGGACCTTGCGACGCTCTTGGTTAACGTTAGCGTTCTCCGGCCCCTGCGTTATCGCGCATTAACTGTTCATTGGCCTCCGAGGGACGGCGGTCTCGCAGGCCTCTGAAGAAAGCCAGTCGGCTGCCTGACAAGCGGTCCCTGTGGCCGAGGCCGACTTAGCCGAGCATCCTCGGAGACGACGAGCTCGCGTGGCCGCCGTGCCGGCTGACCGGCCCGCCCCGGGGCCGTTTCCCCCCCGCTCCCCGTCGCCGAAGGAGCGCGCCCCCCGCCACCGCCTAAGGCCGCTGGGACCTTCCTCACCGCTCGAACGCATCCCGCCGGCGACGGAGCCGCTGATGCCCCTCTGTCGGAAGCGCGGCGCGCCTCTCCGGCAGCCCTGGCTGGGGCCCTGGAGCCCCAGGTCTCTGCCCAGGCCGAGGCACGCGGCTGCTGCTTTGCCAGGGACGGGTCCGACCGGGAGCCGAGCGCATCGCCCGTAGGCAGGCACGGGCGCAGGCCGGACGTCGAAGCGGCCGACCACCCGGGCTGTAACAGAGAAAGTGGCGTTAGCGACACCGTTACAAATCTTTCTCATTTCCACCTGCGTGCGCGCCCGCACCCCGCCAAAACAGGCCCCCGGCCCGAACGCCCACCGCCTGCTGCTGCAGCCGCTCACCCGCCCTTAGACACACGCACGCGCACGCACGCACTGCCCCCCCCCCATTCGAGTCCCCGCCCCAAACACCTCCCGCCCGCCACCGCACCCACTCGCACGGGGCTACACACGTGCGCACCCCCCCCCCCCGCAACCGGCCCCCCCCAGCCCAAACCCTCCACCCGCTGCCCCGCTCACAGTCGTGCGCTCAAAACGCACACGCGCGCAGCCCCCCCCCCCCCCCCGCCCGAAACAGGGCCCCGGGCCGACACCCCCCACCCCCGTCACCCCGGGCCCGCCGCTGCACGCACACACACACCGCCCCCCCGCCCTCCCGCCACGCAGTTCGCGCCGAGCCTGGCTGCCCCTGCTCCCCCCTTCCGCCACCAGGCTTGCCGCCCCCGGTGGTGGAAGGCGGGAGACTTTAGGACCCTGCGGCGTCCCTGCCGGCTCCGTGCCCGGGCGGGAGAGGGGAGCCCCCCCGGTGCCCTGCCGTCTCTAAACCCCAGCTGCCGAGTCCCTATCCTGCCGCACCCGTGGCCCCGCTCCCGCCTTTCTTTCTCAGCCAGCCACGCACTCGCCCTGCTCCACTCCCGCCCGCCGCCGCCGCGGGGGGAAAACTAAAGGACCGGGGGGGTGGGACGGGGACGGGGACGGGGACGGGGACGGGGGAGAGAAGTAAAAAAAATAAAACTCCAACCGATCCAAACAGAAGCCTTCTCCGAAAAGACACACCGTCCCCCCTCGCCAGCCTGCCTCTGCGCCAGGCTCCCCGCCTGCTCGCCAGCCGCTCTCGCCCTGCTGCACTCCTGCCCGCCCTCGCCGCGGGGGGAAAACTAAACGACCGGGGGGGACGGGACGGGGACGGGGACGGGGACGGGGACGGGGGAGAGAAGTAAAAAAAATAAAACTCCAACCGATCCAAACAGAAGCCTTCTCCGAAAAGACACACCGTCCCCCCTCGCCAGCCTGCCTCTGCGCCAGGCTCCCCGCCTGCTCGCCCTGCTCCACTCCTGCCCGCCCCCGCCGCGGGGGGAAAACTAAACGACCGGGGGGGGGCGGGGACGGGGACGGGGACGGGGACGGGGGAGAGAAGTAAAAAAAATAAAACTCCAACCGATCCAAACAGAAGCCTTCTCCGAAAAGACACACCGTCCCCCCTCGCCAGCCTGCCTCTGCGCCAGGCTCCCCGCCTGCTCGCCAGCCGCTCTCGCCCTGCTCCATTCCTGCCCGCCCCCGCCGCGGGGGGAAAACTAAACGACCGGGGGGGGGGGGACGGGGACGGGGACGGGGACGGGGGAGAGAAGTAAAAAAAATAAAACTCCAACCGATCCAAACAGAAGCCTTCTCCGAAAAGACACACCGTCCCCCCTCGCCAGCCTGCCTCTGCGCCAGGCTCCCCGCCTGCTCGCCAGCCGCTCTCGCCCTGCTCCACTCCTGCCCGCCCCCGCCGCGGGGGGAAAACTAAACGACCGGGGGGGGGGGGACGGGGACGGGGACGGGGACGGGGACGGGGACGGGGGAGAGAAGTAAAAAAAATAAAACTCCAACCGATCCAAACAGAAGCCTTCTCCGAAAAGACACACCGTCCCCCCTCGCCAGCCTACCTCTGCGCCAGGCTCCCCGCCTGCTCGCCAGCCGCTCTCGCCCCCCCTCTTTTCTAGCCTCCTTTCCCCGCCGCTGCTGCCGCCGCGACTGAGCAGCAGACCGTTGCCGTGGCGGGAAACACCACAGTTTCCGGGGGCCCCGTTGCCGGGCTGCAGACCACCCCACCCAGCCACCCGCCCCCCAACCCCCCGTCTCCAGGGCGCCGGAAAGTCTGTGATCGGGTGGGGCCGGGGGAGGGGGGGGGGGGGGGGCTGCACCTACTGGCCTGCAGGTCCGGGACTGCAGCGCGGGGAGGGAGGGGGAGCACACCGGTGCAGGGGTGCGTGTAGCTGTGTGTGCCTGCGTCGCGTTCTGTGTGTGTGTGTGTGTGTGTGTGCGCGCGCCTCTGAGCGCGCGTGTGTCACCGGGGGGGGGGGGGGGTGGCAGTGCCTGCAGGATCGCAGATATGTATTTTAAAGTATTTATTTTATTAAAAAAAGGAAAACGTCAAAAAAACACCAAAAAAAAACAGGCGGGGGGGGGGGGGAGAAAAATTAAAAACAACCCCCCAAAAAAAGCCCAAGACCGCAAAAACCAAAACCAAAAGTCGGCGAGCACCCAGCAGCGCCGGGACCCGAACCTGAACCTGGCAAGGGGCTACCAGTCCTGAAGGCACCCAGTGAACAGCGAACTCGCGCCGGGGAGCCGGGCAGTTTGTGCCGGGGGCTGCCACCTCTGCCCGGACCCCGCCGACAGAATATGGTTGGGGGGGGGGGGGGGCAGCAGCGGAGCAGAGGGGCTGGCTGGTGTGGTGAAGCTGGCAAGTGCCTGGCAGCCACCGGCTCGGAATAGGTGCGTGCACGTGCATGAGAACGACGAGGGTGGGGGGGGGGGTGTGTGTGTGTCAGGAAACAAAAATTATTTTGAAAACTGGTTGTCGTTAATATTGTATTAATATTTCCCGCCGGAATCAATAAAGGTGAAATAACTCTTGCATCAGACAGTACGTTTAAACGTGCTCCCTTGGTGTAGAAGTGGTTCAAACTCGGGAAGGGGAGGGGGAAAGAAATGCCGTCCGGGAGAACCGGGAGAGGGTGGCCCTTTTAATCAGATTTGCTAAAATCTCAAAAGAAAGAAAAAAAAAAAAAAAAACGAAAAAAACGAACCAAAAACAGGCGCACCTGCCCCCCCCGCCCCCCCCCGCCCAAGGGGCACCGAACGGCTGCCAGGTCTACCCGGCTCCGCGGGCGGCCGCCAGGTCTACCCGGCTCCGGAGGCCGGCGCGGCCGCCGGCGGCGCCCGGAGGACGCGGGGTGTCGCTGCCGCAGCGGCCGGTGAAAAGGGCCGCCAGGTCTACCCGGCTCCGCGGGCGGCCGCCAGGTCTACCCGGCTCCGGAGGCCGGCGCGGCCGCCGGCGGCGCCCGGAGGACGCGGGGTGTCGCTGCCGCAGCGGCCGGTGAAAAGGGCCGCCAGGTCTACCCGGCTCCGCGGGCGGCCGCCAGGTCTACCCGGCTCCGGAGGCCGGCGCGGCCGCCGGCGGCGCCCGGAGGACGCGGGGTGTCGCTGCCGCAGCGGCCGGTGAAAAGGGCCGCCAGGTCTACCCGGCTCCGCGGGCGGCCGCCAGGTCTACCCGGCTCCGGAGGCCGGCGCGGCCGCCGGCGGCGCCCGGAGGACGCGGGGTGTCGCTGCCGCAGCGGCCGGTGAAAAGAGCCGCCAGGTCTACCCGGCTCCGCGGGCGGCCGCCAGGTCTACCCGGCTCCGGAGGCCGGCGCGGCCGCCGGCGGCGCCCGGAGGACGCGGGGTGTCGCTGCCGCAGCGGCCGGTGAAAAGAGCCGCCAGGTCTACCCGGCTCCGCGGGCGGCCGCCAGGTCTACCCGGCTCCGGAGGCCGGCGCGGCCGCCGGCGGCGCCCGGAGGACGCGGGGTGTCGCTGCCGCAGCGGCCGGTGAAAAGAGCCGCCAGGTCTACCCGGCTCCGGCGGGACTTAGCCGCATTTCGGGGGCGGGGAGGTAGACCTGATAGCCCCGCCACTTTCTCGGAGCTGGCCAAGGGGTCGCTGTTTTTCGCTGCCTCCAGTTACGTCATCGTAAAAGTCGGTGTCATTGGCGGGTCTCCCCGGTGGGCAGGGACGGCACTCTTGGAGCCGGCCGGGGGCGGGGACGTGATCTCCCGTACTATAGGAGGTAGTGGTGACTCGTGCACGGAGCAGCGCTAGTGAGCGGCTGCAAGGCTTACGGCTCAGCCGGCGAAGTGGAGCGCTGGGCGGCCGTTGTGGTGGTGGTTTTGCCTGGTGGTTCGGCTCGTTTTCTGTCTGTTCGGCCAGTTGGTCTCTCCCGGTGTTTTCCAAGTAAGCCAGCCGGGCGCCTGCGAGGGTCTGGCAGGCTGGCGGTGGCTGTTGACCCGAGTGGTGCGAGAGGTGCAAAGGTGGATTCCGCAGGGCATAGCCCGGTGGCCGGCGGCGGCCACCGGCACTCGAACGCTGGAAGACCGGGTGGAGCCGAGCCTGCCTCGGCTTTCCCCCGGCCCCGGAGGGCCCGATGATGGCAAAGGTGGAGCGCTGGTATATGCGAGGGCAGCTGCCCGTGAGCATCCAGCCCGCCGCGGCTGCCGCCGCCTCCTGAGGGCCTGGTGATGGGCGGGCGAGGTGGCGGCACCTCGTCCTTTGACTCTGGCCTTAAGCTGGAGCGGGCAGAGCGGCAGCCGGTCCCGGTGGCTGGCAGCCGGATGCAGACGGCTGGGGGTTCTCGTGCGTGCCGCAGCTTCCCCCCAGCCCCCGAGGGCCCGATGATGGCACAGGTGAGAGGCCGCAGCGCCTCGTCCTGTTTTTGCCGGCATGAGCCACGCGTGGGCGGCCTGTGGTGTCCGGCCTGCCCCGGCTTGCCTGGTTGCAGGAGGGCTCGGTGGAAAGGTCTGCAGCGCTCTACCGGGTTTAGAGGTGGCGGCACCTCATCGCGTTTTCTCCGGCCTTAAGCTGGAGCCCATGCACGAATTGGGCAGAGTGCAAGCGGCAGCCGGTCCCGGTGGCTGGCAGCCGGATGCAGACGGCTGGGGGTTCTCGTGCGTGCCGCAGCTTCCCCCCAGCCCCCGAGGGCCCGATGATGGCACAGGTGAGAGGCCGCAGCGCCTCGTCCTGTTTCTGCCGGCATGAGCCACGCGTGGGCGGCCTGTGGTGTCCGGCCTGCCCCGGCTTGCCTGGTTGCAGGAGGGCTCGGTGGAAAGGTCTGCAGCGCTGTACCGGGTTAGAGGTGGCGGCACCTCATCGCGTTTTCTCCGGCCTTAAGCTGGAGCCCATGCACGAATTGGGCAGAGTGCAAGCGGCAGCCGGTCCCGGTGGCTGGCAGCCGGATGCAGACGGCTGGGGGTTCTCGTGCGTGCCGCAGCTTCCCCCCAGCCCCCGAGGGCCCGATGATGGCACAGGTGAGAGGCCGCAGCGCCTCGTCCTGTTTCTGCCGGCATGAGCCACGCGTGGGCGGCCTGTGGTGTCCGGCCTGCCCCGGCTTGCCTGGTTGCAGGAGGGCTCGGTGGAAAGGTCTGCAGCGCTGTACCGGGTTAGAGGTGGCGGCACCTCATCGCGTTTTCTCCGGCCTTAAGCTGGAGCCCGCGAAGCGGGAAGAAAAGTGCGGCTGTACCTGGTGGCTGGCAAGTCGAACGCAGGCGGCTGGGGTTGTCTCGCTTCTGTGGCATTCCCCCAGGCCCCGAACACCCGTGCGCGGCATGGGTCCAGGTGCCTTTTTTTTCCCCGACGGCAAGCGGTTGCCTGTGGGGCGGGCAAAGACCGGCAGCCGGTGGCGGTTGCCGGCACTCGAACGCTGGAGGAGCTGGGGGAGTTGAGCCTGCTGTGGCCATCCCCCGGTCCCGTTACCTTCCTCAAGGGAATCGTTGTCTGGAGCCGGGTGGCCCGTGGCACCTCCCGCTCCACGATTTGACTGATCCAGACCCACAGGCAGCGCCCGCTGAGGCGTCCTCGGGTGCGTCGGAGAGCCTCCATGGCGGGCCGGCTCTGCCGGTGTTCAGGCCGTTGGAGCACCTCTCGCAGGCGTTGCCCTCACTCGCACGCAGAGCCCCCGCACCTGCCGTCCGCCCCCGGTTGGCGACGGGTGCGAGTGGCCGTCGCTGTCCCAGGACTCGTGGCCGTGGGGCCTCCGCTCCTTCCTCCGTTCCCTTCCCTTACTGATCGATGAGGCGTTTAGGGCGCGTCGGAGGGGCTTCCCGGCGGGCCGGCTCTGCCGGTGTTCAGGCCGGCGTTGCACCTCTCCGCAGACGTTGCCCTCTCACTCGCACGCAGAGCCCCCGCACCTGCCGTCCGCCCCCGGTTGGCGATGGGTGCGAGTGGCCGTCGCTGTCCCAGGACTCGTGGCCGTGGGGCCTCCGCTCCTTCCTCCGTTCCCTTCCCTTACTGATCGATGAGGCGTTTAGGGCGCGTCGGAGGGGCTTCCCGGCGGGCCGGCTCTGCCGGTGTTCAGGCCGGCGTTGCACCTCTCCGCAGACGTTGCCCTCTCACTCGCACGCAGAGCCCCCGCACCTGCCGTCCGCCCCCGGTTGGCGATGGGTGCGAGTGGCCGTCGCTGTCCCAGGACTCGTGGCCGTGGGGCCTCCGCTCCTTCCTCCTTTCCCTTCCCTTACTGATCGATGAGGCCTTTCGGGTCGCGTCGGAGAGGGCCCTCGGCGGGCCGGCTCTTCTGTGCTCCCCGTAATAGGGAGTCACGGCAGTGTCCGGTGTTCAGGCAGGGTGGTCTCCTTTCCAATTCGCTTCCCGTTGCATGCGAAGTGGTGTCCTGCACCCCCCCCGAGCGAAGGGGGCCGCGATGGTGGCAGTGTCGTCCTCCCCTGCTCAGCGGGGTTCCTCGGGCTTCTTTACTGAACCGGGCTGTGTGACGGCCG
>NW_027439527.1:0-47973 GCF_964188355.1 Buteo buteo
GGAAGAGCAGCAAGAGCTTTCGGGGCTGGGGCCCCGAGGTGTCCCGCCCTTCCCTGCGGGAGCAGGAGCCCGACGTTCGCCCCCCCGGAAAAGAGGCTCGGCGGCGGCCGACGGGCCCCGAGGTGTCCCGCCTCTGGCAAAGCCCGGAGCCCCAGCGCTGCGGGGCCTGCGGATAGGGCGCCAAGGGGAGGGGAAGAGCAGCAAGAGCTTTCGGGGCTGGGCCCTTCCCTGCGGGAGCAGGAGCCCGACGTTCGCCCCCCCGGAAAAGAGGCTCGGCGGCGGCCGACGGGCCCCGAGGTGTCCCGCCTCTGGCAAAGCCCGGAGCCCCAGCGCTGCGGGGCCTGCGGATAGGGCGCCAAGGGGAGGGGAAGAGCAGCAAGAGCTTTCGGGGCTGGGCCCTTCCCTGCGGGAGCAGGAGCCCGACGTTCGCCCCCCCGGAAAAGAGGCTCGGCGGCGGCCGACGGGCCCCGAGGTGTCCCGCCTCTGGCAAAGCCCGGAGCCCCAGCGCTGCGGGGCCTGCGGATAGGGCGCCAAGGGGAGGGGAAGAGCAGCAAGAGCTTTCGGGGCTGGGCCCTTCCCTGCGGGAGCAGGAGCCCGACGTTCGCCCCCCCGGAAAAGAGGCTCGGCGGCGGCCGACGGGCCCCGAGGTGTCCCGCCTCTGGCAAAGCCCGGAGCCCCAGCGCTGCGGGGCCTGCGGATAGGGCGCCAAGGGGAGGGGAAGAGCAGCAAGAGCTTTCGGGGCTGGGCCCTTCCCTGCGGGAGCAGGAGCCCGACGTTCGCCCCCCGGAAAAGAGGCTCGGCGGCGGCCGACGGGCCCCGAGGTGTCCCGCCTCTGGCAAAGCCCGGAGCCCCAGCGCTGCGGGGCCTGCGGATAGGGCGCCAAGGGGAGGGGAAGAGCAGCAAGAGCTTTCGGGGCTGGGCCCTTCCCTGCGGGAGCAGGAGCCCGACGTTCGCCCCCCCGGAAAAGAGGCTCGGCGGCGGCCGACGGGCCCCGAGGTGTCCCGCCTCTGGCAAAGCCCGGAGCCCCAGCGCTGCGGGGCCTGCGGATAGGGCGCCAAGGGGAGGGGAAGAGCAGCAAGAGCTTTCGGGGCTGGGCCCTTCCCTGCGGGAGCAGGAGCCCGACGTTCGCCCCCCCGGAAAAGAGGCTCGGCGGCGGCCGACGGGCCCCGAGGTGTCCCGCCTCTGGCAAAGCCCGGAGCCCCAGCGCTGCGGGGCCTGCGGATAGGGCGCCAAGGGGAGGGGAAGAGCAGCAAGAGCTTTCGGGGCTGGGCCCTTCCCTGCGGGAGCAGGAGCCCGACGTTCGCCCCCCCGGAAAAGAGGCTCGGCGGCGGCCGACGGGCCCCGAGGTGTCCCGCCTCTGGCAAAGCCCGGAGCCCCAGCGCTGCGGGGCCTGCGGATAGGGCGCCAAGGGGAGGGGAAGAGCAGCAAGAGCTTTCGGGGCTGGGCCCTTCCCTGCGGGAGCAGGAGCCCGACGTTCGCCCCCCCGGAAAAGAGGCTCGGCGGCGGCCGACGGGCCCCGAGGTGTCCCGCCTCTGGCAAAGCCCGGAGCCCCAGCGCTGCGGGGCCTGCGGATAGGGCGCCAAGGGGAGGGGAAGAGCAGCAAGAGCTTTCGGGGCTGGGCCCTTCCCTGCGGGAGCAGGAGCCCGACGTTCGCCCCCCCGGAAAAGAGGCTCGGCGGCGGCCGACGGGCCCCGAGGTGTCCCGCCTCTGGCAAAGCCCGGAGCCCCAGTGCTGCGGGGCCTGCGGATAGGGCGCCAAGGGGAGGGGAAGAGCAGCAAGAGCTTTCGGGGCTGGGCCCTTCCCTGCGGGAGCAGGAGCCCGACGTTCGCCCCCCCGGAAAAGAGGCTCGGCGGCGGCCGAGGGGCCCCGAGGTGTCCCGCCTCTGGCAAAGCCCGGAGCCCCAGCGCTGCGGGGCCTGCGGATAGGGCGCCAAGGGGAGGGGAAGAGCAGCAAGAGCTTTCGGGGCTGGGCCCTTCCCTGCGGGAGCAGGAGCCCGACGTTCGCCCCCCCGGAAAAGAGGCTCGGCGGCGGCCGACGGGCCCCGAGGTGTCCCGCCTCTGGCAAAGCCCGGAGCCCCAGCGCTGCGGGGCCTGCGGATAGGGCGCCAAGGGGAGGGGAAGAGCAGCAAGAGCTTTCGGGGCTGGGCCCTTCCCTGCGGGAGCAGGAGCCCGACGTTCGCCCCCCCGGAAAAGAGGCTTGGCGGCGGCTGACGGGCCCCGAGGTGTCCCGCCTCTGGCAAAGCCCGGAGCCCCAGCGCTGCGGGGCCTGCGGATAGGGCGCCAAGGGGAGGGGAAGAGCAGCAAGAGCTTTCGGGGCTGGGCCCTTCCCTGCGGGAGCAGGAGCCCGACGTTCGCCCCCCCAGAAAAGAGGCTCGGCGGCAGCCGACGGGCCCCGAGGTGTCCCGCCTCTGGCAAAGCCCGGAGCCCCAGCGCTGCGGGGCCTGCGGATAGGGCGCCAAGGGGAGGGGAAGACCAGCAAGAGCTTTCGGGGCTGGGCCCTTCCCTGCGGGAGCAGGAGCCCGACGTTCGCCCCCCCGGAAAAGAGGCTCGGCGGCGGCCGACGGGCCCCGAGGTGTCCCGCCTCTGGCAAAGCCCGGAGCCCCAGCGCTGCGGGGCCTGCGGATAGGGCGCCAAGGGGAGGGGAAGAGCAGCAAGAGCTTTCGGGGCTGGGCCCTTCCCTGCGGGAGCAGGAGCCCGACGTTCGCCCCCCCGGAAAAGAGGCTCGGCGGCGGCCGAGGGGCCCCGAGGTGTCCCGCCTCTGGCAAAGCCCGGAGCCCCAGCGCTGCGGGGCCTGCGGATAGGGCGCCAAGGGGAGGGGAAGAGCAGCAAGAGCTTTCGGGGCTGGGCCCTTCCCTGCGGGAGCAGGAGCCCGACGTTCGCCCCCCCGGAAAAGAGGCTCGGCGGCGGCCGACGGGCCCCGAGGTGTCCCGCCTCTGGCAAAGCCCGGAGCCCCAGCGCTGCGGGCCTGCGGATAGGGCGCCAAGGGGACGGGAAGAGCAGCAAGAGCTTTCGGGGCTGGGCCCTTCCCTGCGGGAGCAGGAGCCCGACGTTCGCCCCCCCGGAAAAGAGGCTCGGCGGCGGCCGACGGGCCCCGAGGTGTCCCGCCTCTGGCAAAGCCCGGAGCCCCAGCGCTGCGGGGCCTGCGGATAGGGCGCCAAGGGGAGGGGAAGAGCAGCAAGAGCTTTCGGGGCTGGGCCCTTCCCTGCGGGAGCAGGAGCCCGACGTTCGCCCCCCCGGAAAAGAGGCTCGGCGGCGGCCGACGGGCCCCGAGGTGTCCCGCCTCTGGCAAAGCCCGGAGCCCCAGCGCTGCGGGGCCTGCGGATAGGGCGCCAAGGGGAGGGGAAGAGCAGCAAGAGCTTTCGGGGCTGGGCCCTTCCCTGCGGGAGCAGGAGCCCGACGTTCGCCCCCCCGGAAAAGAGGCTCGGCGGCGGCCGACGGGCCCCGAGGTGTCCCGCCTCTGGCAAAGCCCGGAGCCCCAGCGCTGCGGGGCCTGCGGATAGGGCGCCAAGGGGAGGGGAAGAGCAGCAAGAGCTTTCGGGGCTGGGCCCTTCCCTGCGGGAGCAGGAGCCCGACGTTCGCCCCCCCGGAAAAGAGGCTCGGCGGCGGCCGAGGGGCCCCGAGGTGTCCCGCCTCTGGCAAAGCCCGGAGCCCCAGCGCTGCGGGGCCTGCGGATAGGGCGCCAAGGGGAGGGGAAGAGCAGCAAGAGCTTTCGGGGCTGGGCCCTTCCCTGCGGGAGCAGGAGCCCGACGTTCGCCCCCCCGGAAAAGAGGCTCGGCGGCGGCCGACGGGCCCCGAGGTGTCCCGCCTCTGGCAAAGCCCGGAGCCCCAGCGCTGCGGGGCCTGCGGATAGGGCGCCAAGGGGAGGGGAAGAGCAGCAAGAGCTTTCGGGGCTGGGCCCTTCCCTGCGGGAGCAGGAGCCCGACGTTCGCCCCCCCGGAAAAGAGGCTCGGCGGCGGCCGAGGGGCCCCGAGGTGTCCCGCCTCTGGCAAAGCCCGGAGCCCCAGCGCTGCGGGGCCTGCGGATAGGGCGCCAAGGGGAGGGGAAGAGCAGCAAGAGCTTTCGGGGCTGGGCCCTTCCCTGCGGGAGCAGGAGCCCGACGTTCGCCCCCCCGTAAAAGAGGCTCGGCGGCGGCCGACGGGCCCCGAGGTGTCCCGCCTCTGGCAAAGCCCGGAGCCCCAGCGCTGCGGGGCCTGCGGATAGGGTGCCAAGGGGAGGGGAAGAGCAGCAAGAGCTTTCGGGGCTGGGCCCTTCCCTGCGGGAGCAGGAGCCCGACGTTCGCCCCCCCGGAAAAGAGGCTCGGCGGCGGCCGACGGGCCCCGAGGTGTCCCGCCTCTGGCAAAGCCCGGAGCCCCAGCGCTGCGGGGCCTGCGGATAGGGCGCCAAGGGGAGGGGAAGAGCAGCAAGAGCTTTCGGGGCTGGGCCCTTCCCTGCGGGAGCAGGAGCCCGACGTTCGCCCCCCCGGAAAAGAGGCTCGGCGGCGGCCGAGGGGCCCCGAGGTGTCCCGCCTCTGGCAAAGCCCGGAGCCCCAGCGCTGCGGGGCCTGCGGATAGGGCGCCAAGGGGAGGGGAAGAGCAGCAAGAGCTTTCGGGGCTGGGCCCTTCCCTGCGGGAGCAGGAGCCCGACGTTCGCCCCCCCGGAAAAGAGGCTCGGCGGCGGCCGACGGGCCCCGAGGTGTCCCGCCTCTGGCAAAGCCCGGAGCCCCAGCGCTGCGGGGCCTGCGGATAGGGCGCCAAGGGGAGGGGAAGAGCAGCAAGAGCTTTCGGGGCTGGGCCCTTCCCTGCGGGAGCAGGAGCCCGACGTTCGCCCCCCCGGAAAAGAGGCTCGGCGGCGGCCGACGGGCCCCGAGGTGTCCCGCCTCTGGCAAAGCCCGGAGCCCCAGCGCTGCGGGGCCTGCGGATAGGGCGCCAAGGGGAGGGGAAGAGCAGCAAGAGCTTTCGGGGCTGGGCCCTTCCCTGCGGGAGCAGGAGCCCGACGTTCGCCCCCCCGGAAAAGAGGCTCGGCGGCGGCCGACGGGCCCCGAGGTGTCCCGCCTCTGGCAAAGCCCGGAGCCCCAGCGGTGCGGGGCCTGCGGATAGGGCGCCAAGGGGAGGGGAAGAGCAGCAAGAGCTTTCGGGGCTGGGCCCTTCCCTGCGGGAGCAGGAGCCCGACGTTCGCCCCCCCGGAAAAGAGGCTCGGCGGCGGCCGAGGGGCCCCGAGGTGTCCCGCCTCTGGCAAAGCCCGGAGCCCCAGCCCTGCGGGGCCTGCGGATAGGGCGCCAAGGGAGGGGAAGAGCAGCAAGAGCTTTCGGGGCTGGGCCCTTCCCTGCGGGAGCAGGAGCCCGACGTTCGCCCCCCCGGAAAAGAGGCTCGGCGGCGGCCGAGGGGCCCCGAGGTGTCCCGCCTCTGGCAAAGCCCGGAGCCCCAGCCCTGCGGGGCCTGCGGATAGGGCGCCAAGGGGAGGGGAAGAGCAGCAAGAGCTTTCGGGGCTGGGCCCTTCCCTGCGGGAGCAGGAGCCCGACGTTCGCCCCCCCGGAAAAGAGGCTCGGCGGCGGCCGACGGGCCCCGAAATGTCCCGCCTCTGGCAAAGCCCGGAGCCCCAGCGCTGCGGGGCCTGCGGATAGGGCGCCAAGGGGAGGGGAAGAGCAGCAAGAGCTTTCGGGGCTGGGCCCTTCCCTGCGGGAGCAGGAGCCCGACGTTCGCCCCCCCGGAAAAGAGGCTCGGCGGCGGCCGACGGGCCCCGAGGTGTCCCGCCTCTGGCAAAGCCCGGAGCCCCAGCGCTGCGGGGCCTGCGGATAGGGCGCCAAGGGGAGGGGAAGAGCAGCAAGAGCTTTCGGGGCTGGGCCCTTCCCTGCGGGAGCAGGAGCCCGACGTTCGCCCCCCCGGAAAAGAGGCTCGGCGGCGGCCGACGGGCCCCGAGGTGTCCCGCCTCTGGCAAAGCCCGGAGCCCCAGCGCTGCGGGGCCTGCGGATAGGGCGCCAAGGGGAGGGGAAGAGCAGCAAGAGCTTTCGGGGCTGGGCCCTTCCCTGCGGGAGCAGGAGACCGACGTTCGCCCCCCCGGAAATAGGCTCGGCGGCGGCCGACGGGCCCCGAGGTGTCCCGCCTCTGGCAAAGCCCGGAGCCCCAGCGCTGCGGGGCCTGCGGATAGGGCGCCAAGGGGAGGGGAAGAGCAGCAAGAGCTTTCGGGGCTGGGCCCTTCCCTGCGGGAGCAGGAGCCCGACGTTCGCCCCCCCGGAAAAGAGGCTCGGCGGCGGCCGACGGGCCCCGAGGTGTCCCGCCTCTGGCAAAGCCCGGAGCCCCAGCGCTGCGGGGCCTGCGGATAGGGCGCCAAGGGGAGGGGAAGAGCAGCAAGAGCTTTCGGGGCTGGGCCCTTCCCTGCGGGAGCAGGAGCCCGACGTTCGCACCCCCGGAAAAGAGGCTCGGCGGCGGCCGACAGGCCCCGAGGTGTCCCGCCTCTGGCAAAGCCCGGAGCCACAGCGCTGCGGGGCCTGCGGATAGGGCGCCAAGGGGAGGGGAAGAGCAGCAAGAGCTTTCGGGGCTGGGCCCTTCCCTGCGGGAGCAGGAGCCCGACCTTCGCCCCCCCGGAAAAGAGGCTCGGCGGCGGCCGACGGGCCCCGAGGTGTCCCGCCTCTGGCAAAGCCCGGAGCCCCAGCGCTGCGGGGCCTGCGGATAGGGCGCCAAGGGGAGGGGAAGAGCAGCAAGAGCTTTCGGGGCTGGGCCCTTCCCTGCGGGAGCAGGAGCCCGACGTTCGCCCCCCGGAAAAGAGGCTCGGCGGCGGCCGAGGGGCCCCGAGGTGTCCCGCCTCTGGCAAAGCCCGGAGCCCCAGCGCTGCGGGGCCTGCGGATAGGGCGCCAAGGGGAGGGGAAGAGCAGCAAGAGCTTTCGGGGCTGGGCCCTTCCCTGCGGGAGCAGGAGCCCGACGTTCGCCCCCCCGGAAAAGAGGCTCGGCGGCGGCCGACGGGCCCCGAGGTGTCCCGCCTCTGGCAAAGCCCGGAGCCCCAGCACTGCGGGGCCTGCGGATAGGGCGCCAAGGGGAGGGGAAGAGCAGCAAGAGCTTTCGGGGCTGGGCCCTTCCCTGCGGGAGCAGGAGCCCGACGTTCGCCCCCCCGGAAATAGGCTCGGCGGCGGCCGACGGGCCCCGAGGTGTCCCGCCTCTGGCAAAGCCCGGAGCCCCAGCGCTGCGGGGCCTGCGGATAGGGCGCCAAGGGGAGGGGAAGAGCAGCAAGAGCTTTCGGGGCTGGGCCCTTCCCTGCGGGAGCAGGAGCCCGACGTTCGCCCCCCCGGAAAAGAGGCTCGGCGGCGGCCGAGGGGCCCCGAGGTGTCCCGCCTCTGGCAAAGCCCGGAGCCCCAGCGCTGCGGGGCCTGCGGATAGGGCGCCAAGGGGAGGGGAAGAGCAGCAAGAGCTTTCGGGGCTGGGCCCTTCCCTGCGGGAGCAGGAGCCCGACGTTCGCCCCCCCGGAAAAGAGGCTCGGCGGCGGCCGACAGGCCCCGAGGTGTCCCGCCTCTGGCAAAGCCCGGAGCCCCAGCGCTGCGGGGCCTGCGGATAGGGCGCCAAGGGGAGGGGAAGAGCAGCAAGAGCTTTCGGGGCTGGGCCCTTCCCTGCGGGAGCAGGAGCCCGACGTTCGCCCCCCCGGAAAAGAGGCTCGGCGGCAGCCGAGGGGCCCCGAGGTGTCCCGCCTCTGGCAAAGCCCGGAGCCCCAGCGCTGCGGGGCCTGCGGATAGGGCGCCAAGGGGAGGGGAAGAGCAGCAAGAGCTTTCGGGGCTGGGCCCTTCCCTGCGGGAGCAGGAGCCCGACGTTCGCCCCCCCGGAAAAGAGGCTCGGCGGCGGCCGACGGGCCCCGAGGTGTCCCGCCTCTGGCAAAGCCCGGAGCCCCAGCCCTGCGGGGCCTGCGGATAGGGCGCCAAGGGGAGGGGAAGAGCAGCAAGAGCTTTCGGGGCTGGGCCCTTTCCTGCGGGAGCAGGAGCCCGACGTTCGCCCCCCCGGAAAAGAGGCTCGGCGGCGGCCGACGGGCCCCGAGGTGTCCCGCCTCTGGCAAAGCCCGGAGCCCCAGCGCTGCGGGGCCTGCGGATAGGGCGCCAAGGGGAGGGGAAGAGCAGCAAGAGCTTTCGGGGCTGGGCCCTTCCCTGCGGGAGCAGGAGCCCGACCTTCGCCCCCCCGGAAAAGAGGCTCGGCGGCGGCCGACGGGCCCCGAGGTGTCCCGCCTCTGGCAAAGCCCGGAGCCCCAGCGCTGCGGGGCCTGCGGATAGGGCGCCAAGGGGAGGGGAAGAGCAGCAAGAGCTTTCGGGGCTGGGCCCTTCCCTGCGGGAGCAGGAGCCCGACGTTCGCCCCCCCGGAAAAGAGGCTCGGCGGCGGCCGAGGGGCCCCGAGGTGTCCCGCCTCTGGCAAAGCCCGGAGCCCCAGCGCTGCGGGGCCTGCGGATAGGGCGCCAAGGGGAGGGGAAGAGCAGCAAGAGCTTTCGGGGCTGGGCCCTTCCCTGCGGGAGCAGGAGCCCGACGTTCGCCCCCCCGGAAAAGAGGCTCGGCGGCGGCCGAGGGGCCCCGAGGTGTCCCGCCTCTGGCAAAGCCCGGAGCCCCAGCGCTGCGGGGCCTGCGGATAGGGCGCCAAGGGGAGGGGAAGAGCAGCAAGAGCTTTCGGGGCTGGGCCCTTCCCTGCGGGAGCAGGAGCCCGACGTTCGCCCCTCCAGAAAAGAGGCTCGGCGGCGGCCGAGGGGCCCCGAGGTGTCCCGCCTCTGGCAAAGCCCGGAGCCCCAGCGCTGCGGGGCCTGCGGATAGGGCGCCAAGGGGAGGGGAAGAGCAGCAAGAGCTTTCGGGGCTGGGCCCTTCCCTGCGGGAGCAGGAGCCCGACGTTCGCCCCTCCAGAAAAGAGGCTCGGCGGCGGCCGAGGGGCCCCGAGGTGTCCCGCCTCTGGCAAAGCCCGGAGCCCCAGCGCTGCGGGGCCTGCGGATAGGGCGCCAAGGGGAGGGGAAGAGCAGCAAGAGCTTTCGGGGCTGGGCCCTTCCCTGCGGGAGCAGGAGCCCGACGTTCGCCCCCCCGGAAAAGAGGCTCAGCGGCGGCCGACGGGCCCCGAGGTGTCCCGCCTCTGGCAAAGCCCGGAGCCCCAGCGCTGCGGGGCCTGCGGATAGGGCGCCAAGGGGAGGGGAAGAGCAGCAAGAGCTTTCGGGGCTGGGCCCTTCCCTGCGGGAGCAGGAGCCCGACGTTCGCCCCCCCGGAAAAGAGGCTCGGCGGCGGCCGAGGGGCCCCGAGGTGTCCCGCCTCTGGCAAAGCCCGGAGCCCCAGCGCTGCGGGGCCTGCGGATAGGGCGCCAAGGGGAGGGGAAGAGCAGCAAGAGCTTTTGGGGCTGGGCCCTTCCCTGCGGGAGCAGGAGCCCGACGTTCGCCCCCCCGGAAAAGAGGCTCGGCGGCGGCCGACGGGCCCCGAGGTGTCCCGCCTCTGGCAAAGCCCGGAGCCCCAGCGCTGCGGGGCCTGCGGATAGGGCGCCAAGGGGAGGGGAAGAGCAGCAAGAGCTTTCGGGGCTGGGCCCTTCCCTGCGGGAGCAGGAGCCCGACCTTCGCCCCCCCGGAAAAGAGGCTCGGCGGCGGCCGACGGGCCCCGAGGTGTCCCGCCTCTGGCAAAGCCCGGAGCCCCAGCGCTGCGGGGCCTGCGGATAGGGCGCCAAGGGGAGGGGAAGAGCAGCAAGAGCTTTCGGGGCTGGGCCCTTCCCTGCGGGAGCAGGAGCCCGACGTTCGCCCCCCCGGAAAAGAGGCTCGGCGGCGGCCGACGGGCCCCGAGGTGTCCCGCCTCTGGCAAAGCCCGGAGCCCCAGCGCTGCGGGGCCTGCGGATAGGGCGCCAAGGGGAGGGGAAGAGCAGCAAGAGCTTTCGGGGCTGGGCCCTTCCCTGCGGGAGCAGGAGCCCGACGTTCGCCCCCCCGGAAAAGAGGCTCGGCGGCGGCCGACGGGCCCCGAGGTGTCCCGCCTCTGGCAAAGCCCGGAGCCCCAGCGCTGCGGGGCCTGCGGATAGGGCGCCAAGGGGAGGGGAAGAGCAGCAAGAGCTTTCGGGGCTGGGCCCTTCCCTGCGGGAGCAGGAGCCCGACGTTCCCCCCCCCGGAAAAGAGGCTCGGCGGCGGCCGAGGGGCCCCGAGGTGTCCCGCCTCTGGCAAAGCCCGGAGCCCCAGCGCTGCGGGGCCTGCGGATAGGGCGCCAAGGGGAGGGGAAGAGCAGCAAGAGCTTTCGGGGCTGGGCCCTTCCCTGCGGGAGCAGGAGCCCGACGTTCGCCCCCCCGGAAAAGAGGCTCGGCGGCGGCCGACGGGCCCCGAGGTGTCCCGCCTCTGGCAAAGCCCGGAGCCCCAGTGCTGCGGGGCCTGCGGATAGGGCGCCAAGGGGAGGGGAAGAGCAGCAAGAGCTTTCGGGGCTGGGCCCTTCCCTGCGGGAGCAGGAGCCCGACGTTCGCCCCCCCGGAAAAGAGGCTCGGCGGCGGCCGAGGGGCCCCGAGGTGTCCCGCCTCTGGCAAAGCCCGGAGCCCCAGCGCTGCGGGGCCTGCGGATAGGGCGCCAAGGGGAGGGGAAGAGCAGCAAGAGCTTTCGGGGCTGGGCCCTTCCCTGCGGGAGCAGGAGCCCGACGTTCGCCCCCCCGGAAAAGAGGCTCGGCGGCGGCCGACGGGCCCCGAGGTGTCCCGCCTCTGGCAAAGCCCGGAGCCCCAGCGCTGCGGGGCCTGCGGATAGGGCGCCAAGGGGAGGGGAAGAGCAGCAAGAGCTTTCGGGGCTGGGCCCTTCCCTGCGGGAGCAGGAGCCCGACGTTCGCCCCCCCGGAAAAGAGGCTTGGCGGCGGCTGACGGGCCCCGAGGTGTCCCGCCTCTGGCAAAGCCCGGAGCCCCAGCGCTGCGGGGCCTGCGGATAGGGCGCCAAGGGGAGGGGAAGAGCAGCAAGAGCTTTCGGGGCTGGGCCCTTCCCTGCGGGAGCAGGAGCCCGACGTTCGCCCCCCCGGAAAAGAGGCTCGGCGGCGGCCGAGGGGCCCCGAGGTGTCCCGCCTCTGGCAAAGCCCGGAGCCCCAGCGCTGCGGGGCCTGCGGATAGGGCGCCAAGGGGAGGGGAAGAGCAGCAAGAGCTTTCGGGGCTGGGCCCTTCCCTGCGGGAGCAGGAGCCCGACGTTCGCCCCCCCGGAAAAGAGGCTCGGCGGCGGCCGACGGGCCCCGAAATGTCCCGCCTCTGGCAAAGCCCGGAGCCCCAGCGCTGCGGGGCCTGCGGATAGGGCGCCAAGGGGAGGGGAAGAGCAGCAAGAGCTTTCGGGGCTGGGCCCTTCCCTGCGGGAGCAGGAGCCCGACGTTCGCCCCCCCGGAAAAGAGGCTCGGCGGCGGCCGACGGGCCCCGAGGTGTCCCGCCTCTGGCAAAGCCCGGAGCCCCAGCGCTGCGGGGCCTGCGGATAGGGCGCCAAGGGGAGGGGAAGAGCAGCAAGAGCTTTCGGGGCTGGGCCCTTCCCTGCGGGAGCAGGAGCCCGACGTTCGCCCCCCCGGAAAAGAGGCTCGGCGGCGGCCGACGGGCCCCGAGGTGTCCCGCCTCTGGCAAAGCCCGGAGCCCCAGCGCTGCGGGGCCTGCGGATAGGGCGCCAAGGGGAGGGGAAGAGCAGCAAGAGCTTTCGGGGCTGGGCCCTTCCCTGCGGGAGCAGGAGCCCGACGTTCGCCCCCCCGGAAAAGAGGCTCGGCGGCGGCCGACGGGCCCCGAGGTGTCCCGCCTCTGGCAAAGCCCGGAGCCCCAGCGCTGCGGGGCCTGCGGATAGGGCGCCAAGGGGAGGGGAAGAGCAGCAAGAGCTTTCGGGGCTGGGCCCTTCCCTGCGGGAGCAGGAGCCCGACGTTCGCCCCCCCGGAAAAGAGGCTCGGCGGCGGCCGAGGGGCCCCGAGGTGTCCCGCCTCTGGCAAAGCCCGGAGCCCCAGCGCTGCGGGGCCTGCGGATAGGGCGCCAAGGGGAGGGGAAGAGCAGCAAGAGCTTTCGGGGCTGGGCCCTTCCCTGCGGGAGCAGGAGCCCGACGTTCGCCCCCCCGGAAAAGAGGCTCGGCGGCGGCCGACGGGCCCCGAGGTGTCCCGCCTCTGGCAAAGCCCGGAGCCCCAGCGCTGCGGGGCCTGCGGATAGGGCGCCAAGGGGAGGGGAAGAGCAGCAAGAGCTTTCGGGGCTGGGCCCTTCCCTGCGGGAGCAGGAGCCCGACGTTCGCCCCCCCGGAAAAGAGGCTCGGCGGCGGCCGAGGGGCCCCGAGGTGTCCCGCCTCTGGCAAAGCCCGGAGCCCCAGCGCTGCGGGGCCTGCGGATAGGGCGCCAAGGGGAGGGGAAGAGCAGCAAGAGCTTTCGGGGCTGGGCCCTTCCCTGCGGGAGCAGGAGCCCGACGTTCGCCCCCCCGTAAAAGAGGCTCGGCGGCGGCCGACGGGCCCCGAGGTGTCCCGCCTCTGGCAAAGCCCGGAGCCCCAGCGCTGCGGGGCCTGCGGATAGGGTGCCAAGGGGAGGGGAAGAGCAGCAAGAGCTTTCGGGGCTGGGCCCTTCCCTGCGGGAGCAGGAGCCCGACGTTCGCCCCCCCGGAAAAGAGGCTCGGCGGCGGCCGACGGGCCCCGAGGTGTCCCGCCTCTGGCAAAGCCCGGAGCCCCAGCGCTGCGGGGCCTGCGGATAGGGCGCCAAGGGGAGGGGAAGAGCAGCAAGAGCTTTCGGGGCTGGGCCCTTCCCTGCGGGAGCAGGAGCCCGACGTTCGCCCCCCCGGAAAAGAGGCTCGGCGGCGGCCGAGGGGCCCCGAGGTGTCCCGCCTCTGGCAAAGCCCGGAGCCCCAGCGCTGCGGGGCCTGCGGATAGGGCGCCAAGGGGAGGGGAAGAGCAGCAAGAGCTTTCGGGGCTGGGCCCTTCCCTGCGGGAGCAGGAGCCCGACGTTCGCCCCCCCGGAAAAGAGGCTCGGCGGCGGCCGACGGGCCCCGAGGTGTCCCGCCTCTGGCAAAGCCCGGAGCCCCAGCGCTGCGGGGCCTGCGGATAGGGCGCCAAGGGGAGGGGAAGAGCAGCAAGAGCTTTCGGGGCTGGGCCCTTCCCTGCGGGAGCAGGAGCCCGACGTTCGCCCCCCCGGAAAAGAGGCTCGGCGGCGGCCGACGGGCCCCGAGGTGTCCCGCCTCTGGCAAAGCCCGGAGCCCCAGCGGTGCGGGGCCTGCGGATAGGGCGCCAAGGGGAGGGGAAGAGCAGCAAGAGCTTTCGGGGCTGGGCCCTTCCCTGCGGGAGCAGGAGCCCGACGTTCGCCCCCCCGGAAAAGAGGCTCGGCGGCGGCCGAGGGGCCCCGAGGTGTCCCGCCTCTGGCAAAGCCCGGAGCCCCAGCCCTGCGGGGCCTGCGGATAGGGCGCCAAGGGGAGGGGAAGAGCAGCAAGAGCTTTCGGGGCTGGGCCCTTCCCTGCGGGAGCAGGAGCCCGACGTTCGCCCCCCCGGAAAAGAGGCTCGGCGGCGGCCGACGGGCCCCGAGGTGTCCCGCCTCTGGCAAAGCCCGGAGCCCCAGCGCTGCGGGGCCTGCGGATAGGGCGCCAAGGGGAGGGGAAGAGCAGCAAGAGCTTTCGGGGCTGGGCCCTTCCCTGCGGGAGCAGGAGCCCGACGTTCGCACCCCCGGAAAAGAGGCTCGGCGGCGGCCGACAGGCCCCGAGGTGTCCCGCCTCTGGCAAAGCCCGGAGCCACAGCGCTGCGGGGCCTGCGGATAGGGCGCCAAGGGGAGGGGAAGAGCAGCAAGAGCTTTCGGGGCTGGGCCCTTCCCTGCGGGAGCAGGAGCCCGACCTTCGCCCCCCCGGAAAAGAGGCTCGGCGGCGGCCGACGGGCCCCGAGGTGTCCCGCCTCTGGCAAAGCCCGGAGCCCCAGCGCTGCGGGGCCTGCGGATAGGGCGCCAAGGGGAGGGGAAGAGCAGCAAGAGCTTTCGGGGCTGGGCCCTTCCCTGCGGGAGCAGGAGCCCGACGTTCGCCCCCCCGGAAAAGAGGCTCGGCGGCGGCCGAGGGGCCCCGAGGTGTCCCGCCTCTGGCAAAGCCCGGAGCCCCAGCGCTGCGGGGCCTGCGGATAGGGCGCCAAGGGGAGGGGAAGAGCAGCAAGAGCTTTCGGGGCTGGGCCCTTCCCTGCGGGAGCAGGAGCCCGACGTTCGCCCCCCCGGAAAAGAGGCTCGGCGGCGGCCGACGGGCCCCGAGGTGTCCCGCCTCTGGCAAAGCCCGGAGCCCCAGCACTGCGGGGCCTGCGGATAGGGCGCCAAGGGGAGGGGAAGAGCAGCAAGAGCTTTCGGGGCTGGGCCCTTCCCTGCGGGAGCAGGAGCCCGACGTTCGCCCCCCCGGAAATAGGCTCGGCGGCGGCCGACGGGCCCCGAGGTGTCCCGCCTCTGGCAAAGCCCGGAGCCCCAGCGCTGCGGGGCCTGCGGATAGGGCGCCAAGGGGAGGGGAAGAGCAGCAAGAGCTTTCGGGGCTGGGCCCTTCCCTGCGGGAGCAGGAGCCCGACGTTCGCCCCCCCGGAAAAGAGGCTCGGCGGCGGCCGAGGGGCCCCGAGGTGTCCCGCCTCTGGCAAAGCCCGGAGCCCCAGCGCTGCGGGGCCTGCGGATAGGGCGCCAAGGGGAGGGGAAGAGCAGCAAGAGCTTTCGGGGCTGGGCCCTTCCCTGCGGGAGCAGGAGCCCGACGTTCGCCCCCCCGGAAAAGAGGCTCGGCGGCGGCCGACAGGCCCCGAGGTGTCCCGCCTCTGGCAAAGCCCGGAGCCCCAGCGCTGCGGGGCCTGCGGATAGGGCGCCAAGGGGAGGGGAAGAGCAGCAAGAGCTTTCGGGGCTGGGCCCTTCCCTGCGGGAGCAGGAGCCCGACGTTCGCCCCCCCGGAAAAGAGGCTCGGCGGCAGCCGAGGGGCCCCGAGGTGTCCCGCCTCTGGCAAAGCCCGGAGCCCCAGCGCTGCGGGGCCTGCGGATAGGGCGCCAAGGGGAGGGGAAGAGCAGCAAGAGCTTTCGGGGCTGGGCCCTTCCCTGCGGGAGCAGGAGCCCGACGTTCGCCCCCCCGGAAAAGAGGCTCGGCGGCGGCCGACGGGCCCCGAGGTGTCCCGCCTCTGGCAAAGCCCGGAGCCCCAGCCCTGCGGGGCCTGCGGATAGGGCGCCAAGGGGAGGGGAAGAGCAGCAAGAGCTTTCGGGGCTGGGCCCTTTCCTGCGGGAGCAGGAGCCCGACGTTCGCCCCCCCGGAAAAGAGGCTCGGCGGCGGCCGACGGGCCCCGAGGTGTCCCGCCTCTGGCAAAGCCCGGAGCCCCAGCGCTGCGGGGCCTGCGGATAGGGCGCCAAGGGGAGGGGAAGAGCAGCAAGAGCTTTCGGGGCTGGGCCCTTCCCTGCGGGAGCAGGAGCCCGACCTTCGCCCCCCCGGAAAAGAGGCTCGGCGGCGGCCGACGGGCCCCGAGGTGTCCCGCCTCTGGCAAAGCCCGGAGCCCCAGCGCTGCGGGGCCTGCGGATAGGGCGCCAAGGGGAGGGGAAGAGCAGCAAGAGCTTTCGGGGCTGGGCCCTTCCCTGCGGGAGCAGGAGCCCGACGTTCGCCCCCCCGGAAAAGAGGCTCGGCGGCGGCCGAGGGGCCCCGAGGTGTCCCGCCTCTGGCAAAGCCCGGAGCCCCAGCGCTGCGGGGCCTGCGGATAGGGCGCCAAGGGGAGGGGAAGAGCAGCAAGAGCTTTCGGGGCTGGGCCCTTCCCTGCGGGAGCAGGAGCCCGACGTTCGCCCCCCCGGAAAAGAGGCTCGGCGGCGGCCGAGGGGCCCCGAGGTGTCCCGCCTCTGGCAAAGCCCGGAGCCCCAGCGCTGCGGGGCCTGCGGATAGGGCGCCAAGGGGAGGGGAAGAGCAGCAAGAGCTTTCGGGGCTGGGCCCTTCCCTGCGGGAGCAGGAGCCCGACGTTCGCCCCCCCGGAAAAGAGGCTCGGCGGCGGCCGACGGGCCCCGAGGTGTCCCGCCTCTGGCAAAGCCCGGAGCCCCAGCGCTGCGGGGCCTGCGGATAGGGCGCCAAGGGGAGGGGAAGAGCAGCAAGAGCTTTCGGGGCTGGGCCCTTCCCTGCGGGAGCAGGAGCCCGACGTTCGCCCCCCCGGAAAAGAGGCTCAGCGGCGGCCGACGGGCCCCGAGGTGTCCCGCCTCTGGCAAAGCCCGGAGCCCCAGCGCTGCGGGGCCTGCGGATAGGGCGCCAAGGGGAGGGGAAGAGCAGCAAGAGCTTTCGGGGCTGGGCCCTTCCCTGCGGGAGCAGGAGCCCGACGTTCGCCCCCCCGGAAAAGAGGCTCGGCGGCGGCCGAGGGGCCCCGAGGTGTCCCGCCTCTGGCAAAGCCCGGAGCCCCAGCGCTGCGGGGCCTGCGGATAGGGCGCCAAGGGGAGGGGAAGAGCAGCAAGAGCTTTTGGGGCTGGGCCCTTCCCTGCGGGAGCAGGAGCCCGACGTTCGCCCCCCCGGAAAAGAGGCTCGGCGGCGGCCGACGGGCCCCGAGGTGTCCCGCCTCTGGCAAAGCCCGGAGCCCCAGCGCTGCGGGGCCTGCGGATAGGGCGCCAAGGGGAGGGGAAGAGCAGCAAGAGCTTTCGGGGCTGGGCCCTTCCCTGCGGGAGCAGGAGCCCGACGTTCGCCCCCCCGGAAAAGAGGCTCGGCGGCGGCCGACGGGCCCCGAGGTGTCCCGCCTCTGGCAAAGCCCGGAGCCCCAGCCCTGCGGGGCCTGCGGATAGGGCGCCAAGGGGAGGGGAAGAGCAGCAAGAGCTTTCGGGGCTGGGCCCTTCCCTGCGGGAGCAGGAGCCCGACGTTCGCCCCCCCGGAAAAGAGGCTCGGCAGCGGCCGACGGGCCCCGAGGTGTCCCGCCTCTGGCAAAGCCCGGAGCCCCAGCGCTGCGGGGCCTGCGGATAGGGCGCCAAGGGGAGGGGAAGAGCAGCAAGAGCTTTCGGGGCTGGGCCCTTCCCTGCGGGAGCAGGAGCCCGACGTTCGCCCCCCCGGAAAAGAGGCTCGGCGGCGGCCGAGGGGCCCCGAGGTGTCCCGCCTCTGGCAAAGCCCGGAGCCCCAGCGGTGCGGGGCCTGCGGATAGGGCGCCAAGGGGAGGGGAAGAGCAGCAAGAGCTTTCGGGGCTGGGCCCTTCCCTGCGGGAGCAGGAGCCCGACGTTCGCCCCCCCGGAAAAGAGGCTCGGCGGCGGCCGAGGGGCCCCGAGGTGTCCCGCCTCTGGCAAAGCCCGGAGCCCCAGCGCTGCGGGGCCTGCGGATAGGGCGCCAAGGGGAGGGGAAGAGCAGCAAGAGCTTTCGGGGCTGGGCCCTTCCCTGCGGGAGCAGGAGCCCGACGTTCGCCCCCCCGGAAAAGAGGCTCGGCGGCGGCCGACGGGCCCCGAGGTGTCCCGCCTCTGGCAAAGCCCGGAGCCCCAGCGGTGCGGGGCCTGCGGATAGGGCGCCAAGGGGAGGGGAAGAGCAGCAAGAGCTTTCGGGGCTGGGCCCTTCCCTGCGGGAGCAGGAGCCCGACGTTCGCCCCCCCGGAAAAGAGGCTCGGCGGCGGCCGAGGGGCCCCGAGGTGTCCCGCCTCTGGCAAAGCCCGGAGCCCCAGCGCTGCGGGGCCTGCGGATAGGGCGCCAAGGGGAGGGGAAGAGCAGCAAGAGCTTTCGGGGCTGGGCCCTTCCCTGCGGGAGCAGGAGCCCGACGTTCGCCCCCCCGGAAAAGAGGCTCGGCGGCGGCCGAGGGGCCCCGAGGTGTCCCGCCTCTGGCAAAGCCCGGAGCCCCAGCGCTGCGGGGCCTGCGGATAGGGCGCCAAGGGGAGGGGAAGAGCAGCAAGAGCTTTCGGGGCTGGGCCCTTCCCTGCGGGAGCAGGAGCCCGACGTTCGCCCCCCCGGAAAAGAGGCTCGGCGGCGGCCGACGGGCCCCGACGTGTCCCGCCTCTGGCAAAGCCCGGAGCCCCAGCGGTGCGGGGCCTGCGGATAGGGCGCCAAGGGGAGGGGAAGAGCAGCAAGAGCTTTCGGGGCTGGGCCCTTCCCTGCGGGAGCAGGAGCCCGACGTTCGCCCCCCCGGAAAAGAGGCTCGGCGGCGGCCGAGGGGCCCCGAGGTGTCCCGCCTCTGGCAAAGCCCGGAGCCCCAGCGCTGCGGGGCCTGCGGATAGGGCGCCAAGGGGAGGGGAAGAGCAGCAAGAGCTTTCGGGGCTGGGCCCTTCCCTGCGGGAGCAGGAGCCCGACGTTCGCCCCCCCGGAAAAGAGGCTCGGCGGCGGCCGACGGGCCCCGAGGTGTCCCGCCTCTGGCAAAGCCCGGAGCCCCAGCGCTGCGGGGCCTGCGGATAGGGCGCCAAGGGGACGGGAAGAGCAGCAAGAGCTTTCGGGGCTGGGCCCTTCCCTGCGGGAGCAGGAGCCCGACGTTCGCCCCCCCGGAAAAGAGGCTCAGCGGCGGCCGAGGGGCCCCGAGGTGTCCCGCCTCTGGCAAAGCCCGGAGCCCCAGCGCTGCGGGGCCTGCGGATAGGGCGCCAAGGGGAGGGGAAGAGCAGCAAGAGCTTTCGGGGCTGGGCCCTTCCCTGCGGGAGCAGGAGCCCGACGTTCGCCCCCCCGGAAAAGAGGCTCGGCGGCGGCCGACGGGCCCCGAGGTGTCCCGCCTCTGGCAAAGCCCGGAGCCCCAGCGCTGCGGGGCCTGCGGATAGGGCGCCAAGGGGAGGGGAAGAGCAGCAAGAGCTTTCGGGGCTGGGCCCTTCCCTGCGGGAGCAGGAGCCCGACCTTCGCCCCCCCGGAAAAGAGGCTCGGCGGCGGCCGACGGGCCCCGAGGTGTCCCGCCTCTGGCAAAGCCCGGAGCCCCAGCGCTGCGGGGCCTGCGGATAGGGCGCCAAGGGGAGGGGAAGAGCAGCAAGAGCTTTCGGGGCTGGGCCCTTCCCTGCGGGAGCAGGAGCCCGACGTTCGCCCCCCCGGAAAAGAGGCTCGGCGGCGGCCGAGGGGCCCCGAGGTGTCCCGCCTCTGGCAAAGCCCGGAGCCCCAGCGCTGCGGGGCCTGCGGATAGGGCGCCAAGGGGAGGGGAAGAGCAGCAAGAGCTTTCGGGGCTGGGCCCTTCCCTGCGGGAGCAGGAGCCCGACGTTCGCCCCCCCGGAAAAGAGGCTCAGCGGCGGCCGACGGGCCCCGAGGTGTCCCGCCTCTGGCAAAGCCCGGAGCCCCAGCGCTGCGGGGCCTGCGGATAGGGCGCCAAGGGGAGGGGAAGAGCAGCAAGAGCTTTCGGGGCTGGGCCCTTCCCTGCGGGAGCAGGAGCCCGACGTTCGCCCCCCCGGAAAAGAGGCTGGGCGGCGGCCGACGGGCCCCGAGGTGTCCCGCCTCTGGCAAAGCCCGGAGCCCCAGCGCTGCGGGGCCTGCGGATAGGGCGCCAAGGGGAGGGGAAGAGCAGCAAGAGCTTTTGGGGCTGGGCCCTTCCCTGCGGGAGCAGGAGCCCGACGTTCGCCCCCCCGGAAAAGAGGCTCGGCGGCGGCCGACGGGCCCCGAGGTGTCCCGCCTCTGGCAAAGCCCGGAGCCCCAGCGGTGCGGGGCCTGCGGATAGGGCGCCAAGGGGAGGGGAAGAGCAGCAAGAGCTTTCGGGGCTGGGCCCTTCCCTGCGGGAGCAGGAGCCCGACGTTCGCCCCCCCGGAAAAGAGGCTCGGCGGCGGCCGACGGGCCCCGAGGTGTCCCGCCTCTGGCAAAGCCCGGAGCCCCAGCCCTGCGGGGCCTGCGGATAGGGCGCCAAGGGGAGGGGAAGAGCAGCAAGAGCTTTCGGGGCTGGGCCCTTCCCTGCGGGAGCAGGAGCCCGACGTTCGCCCCCCCGGAAAAGAGGCTCGGCGGCGGCCGACGGGCCCCGAGGTGTCCCGCCTCTGGCAAAGCCCGGAGCCCCAGCGGTGCGGGGCCTGCGGATAGGGCGCCAAGGGGAGGGGAAGAGCAGCAAGAGCTTTCGGGGCTGGGCCCTTCCCTGCGGGAGCAGGAGCCCGACGTTCGCCCCCCCGGAAAAGAGGCTCGGCGGCGGCCGAGGGGCCCCGAGGTGTCCCGCCTCTGGCAAAGCCCGGAGCCCCAGCGCTGCGGGGCCTGCGGATAGGGCGCCAAGGGGAGGGGAAGAGCAGCAAGAGCTTTCGGGGCTGGGCCCTTCCCTGCGGGAGCAGGAGCCCGACGTTCGCCCCCCCGGAAAAGAGGCTCGGCGGCGGCCGAGGGGCCCCGAGGTGTCCCGCCTCTGGCAAAGCCCGGAGCCCCAGCGCTGCGGGGCCTGCGGATAGGGCGCCAAGGGGAGGGGAAGAGCAGCAAGAGCTTTCGGGGCTGGGCCCTTCCCTGCGGGAGCAGGAGCCCGACGTTCGCCCCCCCGGAAAAGAGGCTCGGCGGCGGCCGAGGGGCCCCGAGGTGTCCCGACTCTGGCAAAGCCCGGAGCCCCAGCGCTGCGGGGCCTGCGGATAGGGCGCCAAGGGGAGGGGAAGAGCAGCAAGAGCTTTCGGGGCTGGGCCCTTCCCTGCGGGAGCAGGAGCCCGACCTTCGCCCCCCCGGAAAAGAGGCTCGGCGGCGGCCGACGGGCCCCGAGGTGTCCCGCCTCTGGCAAAGCCCGGAGCCCCAGCGCTGCGGGGCCTGCGGATAGGGCGCCAAGGGGAGGGGAAGAGCAGCAAGAGCTTTCGGGGCTGGGCCCTTCCCTGCGGGAGCAGGAGCCGACCTTCGCCCCCCCGGAAAAGAGGCTCGGCGGCGGCCGACGGGCCCCGAGGTGTCCCGCCTCTGGCAAAGCCCGGAGCCCCAGCGCTGCGGGGCCTGCGGATAGGGCGCCAAGGGGAGGGGAAGAGCAGCAAGAGCTTTCGGGGCTGGGCCCTTCCCTGCGGGAGCAGGAGCCCGACGTTCGCCCCCCCGGAAAAGAGGCTCGGCGGCGGCCGACGGGCCCCGAGGTGTCCCGCCTCTGGCAAAGCCCGGAGCCCCAGCGCTGCGGGGCCTGCGGATAGGGCGCCAAGGGGAGGGGAAGAGCAGCAAGAGCTTTCGGGGCTGGGCCCTTCCCTGCGGGAGCAGGAGCCCGACGTTCGCCCCCCCGGAAAAGAGGCTCGGCGGCGGCCGACGGGCCCCGAGGTGTCCCGCCTCTGGCAAAGCCCGGAGCCCCAGCGCTGCGGGGCCTGCGGATAGGGCGCCAAGGGGAGGGGAAGAGCAGCAAGAGCTTTCGGGGCTGGGCCCTTCCCTGCGGGAGCAGGAGACCGACGTTCGCCCCCCCGGAAATAGGCTCGGCGGCGGCCGACGGGCCCCGAGGTGTCCCGCCTCTGGCAAAGCCCGGAGCCCCAGCGCTGCGGGGCCTGCGGATAGGGCGCCAAGGGGAGGGGAAGAGCAGCAAGAGCTTTCGGGGCTGGGCCCTTCCCTGCGGGAGCAGGAGCCCGACGTTCGCCCCCCCGGAAAAGAGGCTCGGCGGCGGCCGACGGGCCCCGAGGTGTCCCGCCTCTGGCAAAGCCCGGAGCCCCAGCGCTGCGGGGCCTGCGGATAGGGCGCCAAGGGGAGGGGAAGAGCAGCAAGAGCTTTCGGGGCTGGGCCCTTCCCTGCGGGAGCAGGAGCCCGACGTTCGCACCCCCGGAAAAGAGGCTCGGCGGCGGCCGACAGGCCCCGAGGTGTCCCGCCTCTGGCAAAGCCCGGAGCCACAGCGCTGCGGGGCCTGCGGATAGGGCGCCAAGGGGAGGGGAAGAGCAGCAAGAGCTTTCGGGGCTGGGCCCTTCCCTGCGGGAGCAGGAGCCCGACCTTCGCCCCCCCGGAAAAGAGGCTCGGCGGCGGCCGACGGGCCCCGAGGTGTCCCGCCTCTGGCAAAGCCCGGAGCCCCAGCGCTGCGGGGCCTGCGGATAGGGCGCCAAGGGGAGGGGAAGAGCAGCAAGAGCTTTCGGGGCTGGGCCCTTCCCTGCGGGAGCAGGAGCCCGACGTTCGCCCCCCCGGAAAAGAGGCTCGGCGGCGGCCGACGGGCCCCGAGGTGTCCCGCCTCTGGCAAAGCCCGGAGCCCCAGCGCTGCGGGGCCTGCGGATAGGGCGCCAAGGGGAGGGGAAGAGCAGCAAGAGCTTTCGGGGCTGGGCCCTTCCCTGCGGGAGCAGGAGCCCGACGTTCGCCCCCCCGGAAAAGAGGCTCGGCGGCGGCCGACGGGCCCCGAGGTGTCCCGCCTCTGGCAAAGCCCGGAGCCCCAGCGCTGCGGGGCCTGCGGATAGGGCGCCAAGGGGAGGGGAAGAGCAGCAAGAGGTTTCGGGGCTGGGCCCTTCCCTGCAGGAGCAGGAGCCCTACGTTCGCCCCCCCGGAAAAGAGGCTCGGCGGCGGCCGAGGGGCCCCGAGGTGTCCCGCCTCTGGCAAAGCCCGGAGCCCCAGCGCTGCGGGGCCTGCGGATAGGGCGCCAAGGGGAGGGGAAGAGCAGCAAGAGCTTTCGGGGCTGGGCCCTTCCCTGCGGGAGCAGGAGCTCGACGTTCGCCCCCCCGGAAAAGAGGCTCGGCGGCGGCCGACGGGCCCCGAGGTGTCCCGCCTCTGGCAAAGCCCGGAGCCCCAGCGCTGCGGGGCCTGCGGATAGGGCGCCAAGGGGAGGGGAAGAGCAGCAAGAGCTTTCGGGGCTGGGCCCTTCCCTGCGGGAGCAGGAGCCCGACGTTCGCCCCCCCGGAAAAGAGGCTCGGCGGCGGCCGACGGGCCCCGAGGTGTCCCGCCTCTGGCAAAGCCCGGAGCCCCAGCGCTGCGGGGCCTGCGGATAGGGCGCCAAGGGGAGGGGAAGAGCAGCAAGAGCTTTCGGGGCTGGGCCCTTCCCTGCGGGAGCAGGAGCCCGACGTTCCCCCCCCCGGAAAAGAGGCTCGGCGGCGGCCGACGGGCCCCGAGGTGTCCCGCCTCTGGCAAAGCCCGGAGCCCCAGCGCTGCGGGGCCTGCGGATAGGGCGCCAAGGGGAGGGGAAGAGCAGCAAGAGCTTTCGGGGCTGGGCCCTTCCCTGCGGGAGCAGGAGCCCAACGTTCGCCCCCCCGGAAAAGAGGGTCGGCGGCGGCCGAGGGGCCCCGAGGTGTCCCGCCTCTGGCAAAGCCCGGAGCCCCAGCGCTGCGGGGCCTGCGGATAGGGCGCCAAGGGGAGGGGAAGAGCAGCAAGAGCTTTCGGGGCTGGGCCCTTCCCTGCGGGAGCAGGAGCCCGACGTTCGCCCCCCCGGAAAAGAGGCTCGGCGGCGGCCGACGGGCCCCGAGGTGTCCCGCCTCTGGCAAAGCCCGGAGCCCCAGCGCTGCGGGGCCTGCGGATAGGGCGCCAAGGGGAGGGGAAGAGCAGCAAGAGCTTTCGGGGCTGGGCCCTTCCCTGCGGGAGCAGGAGCCCGACGTTCGCCCCCCCGGAAAAGAGGCTCGGCGGCGGCCGACGGGCCCCGAGGTGTCCCGCCTCTGGCAAAGCCCGGAGCCCCAGCGCTGCGGGGCCTGCGGATAGGGCGCCAAGGGGAGGGGAAGAGCAGCAAGAGCTTTCGGGGCTGGGCCCTTCCCTGCGGGAGCAGGAGCCCGACGTTCGCCCCCCCGGAAAAGAGGCTCGGCGGCGGCCGACGGGCCCCGAGGTGTCCCGCCTCTGGCAAAGCCCGGAGCCCCAGCGCTGCGGGGCCTGCGGATAGGGCGCCAAGGGGAGGGGAAGAGCAGCAAGAGCTTTCGGGGCTGGGCCCTTCCCTGCGGGAGCAGGAGCCCGACCTTCGCCCCCCCGGAAAAGAGGCTCGGCGGCGGCCGACGGGCCCCGAGGTGTCCCGCCTCTGGCAAAGCCCGGAGCCCCAGCGCTGCGGGGCCTGCGGATAGGGCGCCAAGGGGAGGGGAAGAGCAGCAAGAGCTTTCGGGGCTGGGCCCTTCCCTGCGGGAGCAGGAGCCCGACGTTCGCCCCCCCGGAAAAGAGGCTCGGCGGCGGCCGAGGGGCCCCGAGGTGTCCCGCCTCTGGCAAAGCCCGGAGCCCCAGCGCTGCGGGGCCTGCGGATAGGGCGCCAAGGGGAGGGGAAGAGCAGCAAGAGCTTTCGGGGCTGGGCCCTTCCCTGCGGGAGCAGGAGCCCGACGTTCGCCCCCCCGGAAAAGAGGCTCAGCGGCGGCCGACGGGCCCCGAGGTGTCCCGCCTCTGGCAAAGCCCGGAGCCCCAGCGCTGCGGGGCCTGCGGATAGGGCGCCAAGGGGAGGGGAAGAGCAGCAAGAGCTTTCGGGGCTGGGCCCTTCCCTGCGGGAGCAGGAGCCCGACGTTCGCCCCCCCGGAAAAGAGGCTCGGCGGCGGCCGACGGGCCCCGAGGTGTCCCGCCTCTGGCAAAGCCCGGAGCCCCAGCGCTGCGGGGCCTGCGGATAGGGCGCCAAGGGGAGGGGAAGAGCAGCAAGAGCTTTTGGGGCTGGGCCCTTCCCTGCGGGAGCAGGAGCCCGACGTTCGCCCCCCCGGAAAAGAGGCTCGGCGGCAGCCGACGGGCCCCGAGGTGTCCCGCCTCTGGCAAAGCCCGGAGCCCCAGCGGTGCGGGGCCTGCGGATAGGGCGCCAAGGGGAGGGGAAGAGCAGCAAGAGCTTTCGGGGCTGGGCCCTTCCCTGCGGGAGCAGGAGCCCGACGTTCGCCCCCCCGGAAAAGAGGCTCGGCGGCGGCCGACGGGCCCCGAGGTGTCCCGCCTCTGGCAAAGCCCGGAGCCCCAGCCCTGCGGGGCCTGCGGATAGGGCGCCAAGGGGAGGGGAAGAGCAGCAAGAGCTTTCGGGGCTGGGCCCTTCCCTGCGGGAGCAGGAGCCCGACGTTCGCCCCCCCGGAAAAGAGGCTCGGCGGCGGCCGACGGGCCCCGAGGTGTCCCGCCTCTGGCAAAGCCCGGAGCCCCAGCGGTGCGGGGCCTGCGGATAGGGCGCCAAGGGGAGGGGAAGAGCAGCAAGAGCTTTCGGGGCTGGGCCCTTCCCTGCGGGAGCAGGAGCCCGACGTTCGCCCCCCCGGAAAAGAGGCTCGGCGGCGGCCGACGGGCCCCGAGGTGTCCCGCCTCTGGCAAAGCCCGGAGCCCCAGCGCTGCGGGGCCTGCGGATAGGGCGCCAAGGGGAGGGGAAGAGCAGCAAGAGCTTTCGGGGCTGGGCCCTTCCCTGCGGGAGCAGGAGCCCGACGTTCGCCCCCCGGAAAAGAGGCTCGGCGGCGGCCGAGGGGCCCCGAGGTGTCCCGCCTCTGGCAAAGCCCGGAGCCCCAGCGCTGCGGGGCCTGCGGATAGGGCGCCAAGGGGAGGGGAAGAGCAGCAAGAGCTTTCGGGGCTGGGCCCTTCCCTGCGGGAGCAGGAGCCCGACGTTCGCCCCCCCGGAAAAGAGGCTCGGCGGCGGCCGAGGGGCCCCGAGGTGTCCCGACTCTGGCAAAGCCCGGAGCCCCAGCGCTGCGGGGCCTGCGGATAGGGCGCCAAGGGGAGGGGAAGAGCAGCAAGAGCTTTCGGGGCTGGGCCCTTCCCTGCGGGAGCAGGAGCCCGACCTTCGCCCCCCCGGAAAAGAGGCTCGGCGGCGGCCGACGGGCCCCGAGGTGTCCCGCCTCTGGCAAAGCCCGGAGCCCCAGCGCTGCGGGGCCTGCGGATAGGGCGCCAAGGGGAGGGGAAGAGCAGCAAGAGCTTTCGGGGCTGGGCCCTTCCCTGCGGGAGCAGGAGCCGACCTTCGCCCCCCCGGAAAAGAGGCTCGGCGGCGGCCGACGGGCCCCGAGGTGTCCCGCCTCTGGCAAAGCCCGGAGCCCCAGCGCTGCGGGGCCTGCGGATAGGGCGCCAAGGGGAGGGGAAGAGCAGCAAGAGCTTTCGGGGCTGGGCCCTTCCCTGCGGGAGCAGGAGCCCGACGTTCGCCCCCCCGGAAAAGAGGCTCGGCGGCGGCCGACGGGCCCCGAGGTGTCCCGCCTCTGGCAAAGCCCGGAGCCCCAGCGCTGCGGGGCCTGCGGATAGGGCGCCAAGGGGAGGGGAAGAGCAGCAAGAGCTTTCGGGGCTGGGCCCTTCCCTGCGGGAGCAGGAGCCCGACGTTCGCCCCCCCGGAAAAGAGGCTCGGCGGCGGCCGACGGGCCCCGAGGTGTCCCGCCTCTGGCAAAGCCCGGAGCCCCAGCGCTGCGGGGCCTGCGGATAGGGCGCCAAGGGGAGGGGAAGAGCAGCAAGAGCTTTCGGGGCTGGGCCCTTCCCTGCGGGAGCAGGAGACCGACGTTCGCCCCCCCGGAAATAGGCTCGGCGGCGGCCGACGGGCCCCGAGGTGTCCCGCCTCTGGCAAAGCCCGGAGCCCCAGCGCTGCGGGGCCTGCGGATAGGGCGCCAAGGGGAGGGGAAGAGCAGCAAGAGCTTTCGGGGCTGGGCCCTTCCCTGCGGGAGCAGGAGCCCGACGTTCGCCCCCCCCGGAAAAGAGGCTCGGCGGCGGCCGACGGGCCCCGAGGTGTCCCGCCTCTGGCAAAGCCCGGAGCCCCAGCGCTGCGGGGCCTGCGGATAGGGCGCCAAGGGGAGGGGAAGAGCAGCAAGAGCTTTCGGGGCTGGGCCCTTCCCTGCGGGAGCAGGAGCCCGACGTTCGCACCCCCGGAAAAGAGGCTCGGCGGCGGCCGACAGGCCCTGAGGTGTCCCGCCTCTGGCAAAGCCCGGAGCCACAGCGCTGCGGGGCCTGCGGATAGGGCGCCAAGGGGAGGGGAAGAGCAGCAAGAGCTTTCGGGGCTGGGCCCTTCCCTGCGGGAGCAGGAGCCCGACCTTCGCCCCCCCGGAAAAGAGGCTCGGCGGCGGCCGAGGGGCCCCGAGGTGTCCCGCCTCTGGCAAAGCCCGGAGCCCCAGCGCTGCGGGGCCTGCGGATAGGGCGCCAAGGGGAGGGGAAGAGCAGCAAGAGCTTTCGGGGCTGGGCCCTTCCCTGCGGGAGCAGGAGCCCGACGTTCGCCCCCCCGGAAAAGAGGCTCGGCGGCGGCCGACGGGCCCCGAGGTGTCCCGCCTCTGGCAAAGCCCGGAGCCCCAGCGCTGCGGGGCCTGCGGATAGGGCGCCAAGGGGAGGGGAAGAGCAGCAAGAGCTTTCGGGGCTGGGCCCTTCCCTGCGGGAGCAGGAGCCCGACGTTCGCCCCCCCGGAAAAGAGGCTCGGCGGCGGCCGACGGGCCCCGAGGTGTCCCGCCTCTGGCAAAGCCCGGAGCCCCAGCGCTGCGGGGCCTGCGGATAGGGCGCCAAGGGGAGGGGAAGAGCAGCAAGAGGTTTCGGGGCTGGGCCCTTCCCTGCAGGAGCAGGAGCCCTACGTTCGCCCCCCCGGAAAAGAGGCTCGGCGGCGGCCGAGGGGCCCCGAGGTGTCCCGCCTCTGGCAAAGCCCGGAGCCCCAGCGCTGCGGGGCCTGCGGATAGGGCGCCAAGGGGAGGGGAAGAGCAGCAAGAGCTTTCGGGGCTGGGCCCTTCCCTGCGGGAGCAGGAGCTCGACGTTCGCCCCCCCGGAAAAGAGGCTCGGCGGCGGCCGACGGGCCCCGAGGTGTCCCGCCTCTGGCAAAGCCCGGAGCCCCAGCGCTGCGGGGCCTGCGGATAGGGCGCCAAGGGGAGGGGAAGAGCAGCAAGAGCTTTCGGGGCTGGGCCCTTCCCTGCGGGAGCAGGAGCCCGACGTTCGCCCCCCCGGAAAAGAGGCTCGGCGGCGGCCGACGGGCCCCGAGGTGTCCCGCCTCTGGCAAAGCCCGGAGCCCCAGCGCTGCGGGGCCTGCGGATAGGGCGCCAAGGGGAGGGGAAGAGCAGCAAGAGCTTTCGGGGCTGGGCCCTTCCCTGCGGGAGCAGGAGCCCGACGTTCCCCCCCCCGGAAAAGAGGCTCGGCGGCGGCCGACGGGCCCCGAGGTGTCCCGCCTCTGGCAAAGCCCGGAGCCCCAGCGCTGCGGGGCCTGCGGATAGGGCGCCAAGGGGAGGGGAAGAGCAGCAAGAGCTTTCGGGGCTGGGCCCTTCCCTGCGGGAGCAGGAGCCCAACGTTCGCCCCCCCGGAAAAGAGGGTCGGCGGCGGCCGAGGGGCCCCGAGGTGTCCCGCCTCTGGCAAAGCCCGGAGCCCCAGCGCTGCGGGGCCTGCGGATAGGGCGCCAAGGGGAGGGGAAGAGCAGCAAGAGCTTTCGGGGCTGGGCCCTTCCCTGCGGGAGCAGGAGCCCGACGTTCGCCCCCCCGGAAAAGAGGCTCGGCGGCGGCCGACGGGCCCCGAGGTGTCCCGCCTCTGGCAAAGCCCGGAGCCCCAGCGCTGCGGGGCCTGCGGATAGGGCGCCAAGGGGAGGGGAAGAGCAGCAAGAGCTTTCGGGGCTGGGCCCTTCCCTGCGGGAGCAGGAGCCCGACGTTCGCCCCCCCGGAAAAGAGGCTCGGCGGCGGCCGAGGGGCCCCGAGGTGTCCCGCCTCTGGCAAAGCCCGGAGCCCCAGCGCTGCGGGGCCTGCGGATAGGGCGCCAAGGGGAGGGGAAGAGCAGCAAGAGCTTTCGGGGCTGGGCCCTTCCCTGCGGGAGCAGGAGCCCGACGTTCGCCCCCCCGGAAAAGAGGCTCGGCGGCGGCCGACGGGCCCCGAGGTGTCCCGCCTCTGGCAAAGCCCGGAGCCCCAGCGCTGCGGGGCCTGCGGATAGGGCGCCAAGGGGAGGGGAAGAGCAGCAAGAGGTTTCGGGGCTGGGCCCTTCCCTGCAGGAGCAGGAGCCCTACGTTCGCCCCCCCGGAAAAGAGGCTCGGCGGCGGCCGAGGGGCCCCGAGGTGTCCCGCCTCTGGCAAAGCCCGGAGCCCCAGCGCTGCGGGGCCTGCGGATAGGGCGCCAAGGGGAGGGGAAGAGCAGCAAGAGCTTTCGGGGCTGGGCCCTTCCCTGCGGGAGCAGGAGCTCGACGTTCGCCCCCCCGGAAAAGAGGCTCGGCGGCGGCCGACGGGCCCCGAGGTGTCCCGCCTCTGGCAAAGCCCGGAGCCCCAGCGCTGCGGGGCCTGCGGATAGGGCGCCAAGGGGAGGGGAAGAGCAGCAAGAGCTTTCGGGGCTGGGCCCTTCCCTGCGGGAGCAGGAGCCCGACGTTCGCCCCCCCGGAAAAGAGGCTCGGCGGCGGCCGACGGGCCCCGAGGTGTCCCGCCTCTGGCAAAGCCCGGAGCCCCAGCGCTGCGGGGCCTGCGGATAGGGCGCCAAGGGGAGGGGAAGAGCAGCAAGAGCTTTCGGGGCTGGGCCCTTCCCTGCGGGAGCAGGAGCCCGACGTTCCCCCCCCCGGAAAAGAGGCTCGGCGGCGGCCGACGGGCCCCGAGGTGTCCCGCCTCTGGCAAAGCCCGGAGCCCCAGCGCTGCGGGGCCTGCGGATAGGGCGCCAAGGGGAGGGGAAGAGCAGCAAGAGCTTTCGGGGCTGGGCCCTTCCCTGCGGGAGCAGGAGCCCAACGTTCGCCCCCCCGGAAAAGAGGGTCGGCGGCGGCCGAGGGGCCCCGAGGTGTCCCGCCTCTGGCAAAGCCCGGAGCCCCAGCGCTGCGGGGCCTGCGGATAGGGCGCCAAGGGGAGGGGAAGAGCAGCAAGAGCTTTCGGGGCTGGGCCCTTCCCTGCGGGAGCAGGAGCCCGACGTTCGCCCCCCCGGAAAAGAGGCTCGGCGGCGGCCGACGGGCCCCGAGGTGTCCCGCCTCTGGCAAAGCCCGGAGCCCCAGCGCTGCGGGGCCTGCGGATAGGGCGCCAAGGGGAGGGGAAGAGCAGCAAGAGCTTTCGGGGCTGGGCCCTTCCCTGCGGGAGCAGGAGCCCGACGTTCGCCCCCCCGGAAAAGAGGCTCGGCGGCGGCCGAGGGGCCCCGAGGTGTCCCGCCTCTGGCAAAGCCCGGAGCCCCAGCGCTGCGGGGCCTGCGGATAGGGCGCCAAGGGGAGGGGAAGAGCAGCAAGAGCTTTCGGGGCTGGGCCCTTCCCTGCGGGAGCAGGAGCCCGACGTTCGCCCCCCCGGAAAAGAGGCTCGGCGGCGGCCGACGGGCCCCGAGGTGTCCCGCCTCTGGCAAAGCCCGGAGCCCCAGCGCTGCGGGGCCTGCGGATAGGGCGCCAAGGGGAGGGGAAGAGCAGCAAGAGCTTTCGGGGCTGGGCCCTTCCCTGCGGGAGCAGGAGCCCGACGATCGCCCCCCCGGAAAAGAGGCTCAGCGGCGGCCGACGGGCCCCGAGGTGTCCCGCCTCTGGCAAAGCCCGGAGCCCCAGCGCTGCGGGGCCTGCGGATAGGGCGCCAAGGGGAGGGGAAGAGCAGCAAGAGCTTTCGGGGCTGGGCCCTTCCCTGCGGGAGCAGGAGCCCGACGTTCGCCCCCCCGGAAAAGAGGCTCGGCGGCGGCCGAGGGGCCCCGAGGTGTCCCGCCTCTGGCAAAGCCCGGAGCCCCAGCGCTGCGGGGCCTGCGGATAGGGCGCCAAGGGGAGGGGAAGAGCAGCAAGAGCTTTTGGGGCTGGGCCCTTCCCTGCGGGAGCAGGAGCCCGACGTTCGCCCCCCCGGAAAAGAGGCTCGGCGGCGGCCGACGGGCCCCGAGGTGTCCCGCCTCTGGCAAAGCCCGGAGCCCCAGCGCTGCGGGGCCTGCGGATAGGGCGCCAAGGGGAGGGGAAGAGCAGCAAGAGCTTTCGGGGCTGGGCCCTTCCCTGCGGGAGCAGGAGCCCGACGTTCGCCCCCCCGGAAAAGAGGCTCGGCGGCGGCCGACGGGCCCCGAGGTGTCCCGCCTCTGGCAAAGCCCGGAGCCCCAGCGCTGCGGGGCCTGCGGATAGGGCGCCAAGGGGAGGGGAAGAGCAGCAAGAGCTTTCGGGGCTGGGCCCTTCCCTGCGGGAGCAGGAGCCCGACGTTCGCCCCCCCGGAAAAGAGGCTCGGCAGCGGCCGACGGGCCCCGAGGTGTCCCGCCTCTGGCAAAGCCCGGAGCCCCAGCGCTGCGGGGCCTGCGGATAGGGCGCCAAGGGGAGGGGAAGAGCAGCAAGAGCTTTCGGGGCTGGGCCCTTCCCTGCGGGAGCAGGAGCCCGACGTTCGCCCCCCCGGAAAAGAGGCTCGGCGGCGGCCGAGGGGCCCCGAGGTGTCCCGCCTCTGGCAAAGCCCGGAGCCCCAGCGCTGCGGGGCCTGCGGATAGGGCGCCAAGGGGAGGGGAAGAGCAGCAAGAGCTTTCGGGGCTGGGCCCTTCCCTGCGGGAGCAGGAGCCCGACGTTCGCCCCCCCGGAAAAGAGGCTCGGCGGCGGCCGACGGGCCCCGAGGTGTCCCGCCTCTGGCAAAGCCCGGAGCCCCAGCGCTGCGGGGCCTGCGGATAGGGCGCCAAGGGGAGGGGAAGAGCAGCAAGAGCTTTCGGGGCTGGGCCCTTCCCTGCGGGAGCAGGAGCCCGACGTTCGCCCCCCCGGAAAAGAGGCTCGGCGGCGGCCGACGGGCCCCGAGGTGTCCCGCCTCTGGCAAAGCCCGGAGCCCCAGCGCTGCGGGGCCTGCGGATAGGGCGCCAAGGGGAGGGGAAGAGCAGCAAGAGGTTTCGGGGCTGGGCCCTTCCCTGCAGGAGCAGGAGCCCTACGTTCGCCCCCCCGGAAAAGAGGCTCGGCGGCGGCCGAGGGGCCCCGAGGTGTCCCGCCTCTGGCAAAGCCCGGAGCCCCAGCGCTGCGGGGCCTGCGGATAGGGCGCCAAGGGGAGGGGAAGAGCAGCAAGAGCTTTCGGGGCTGGGCCCTTCCCTGCGGGAGCAGGAGCTCGACGTTCGCCCCCCCGGAAAAGAGGCTCGGCGGCGGCCGACGGGCCCCGAGGTGTCCCGCCTCTGGCAAAGCCCGGAGCCCCAGCGCTGCGGGGCCTGCGGATAGGGCGCCAAGGGGAGGGGAAGAGCAGCAAGAGCTTTCGGGGCTGGGCCCTTCCCTGCGGGAGCAGGAGCCCGACGTTCGCCCCCCCGGAAAAGAGGCTCGGCCGCGGCCGAGGGGCCCCGAGGTGTCCCGCCTCTGGCAAAGCCCGGAGCCCCAGCGCTGCGGGGCCTGCGGATAGGGCGCCAAGGGGAGGGGAAGAGCAGCAAGAGCTTTCGGGGCTGGGCCCTTCCCTGCGGGAGCAGGAGCCCGACGTTCGCCCCCCCGGAAAAGAGGCTCGGCGGCGGCCGACGGGCCCCGAGGTGTCCCGCCTCTGGCAAAGCCCGGAGCCCCAGCGCTGCGGGGCCTGCGGATAGGGCGCCAAGGGGAGGGGAAGAGCAGCAAGAGCTTTCGGGGCTGGGCCCTTCCCTGCGGGAGCAGGAGCCTGACGTTCGCCCCCCCGGAAAAGAGGCTCGGCGGCGGCCGAGGGGCCCCGAGGTGTCCCGCCTCTGGCAAAGCCCGGAGCCCCAGCGCTGCGGGGCCTGCGGATAGGGCGCCAAGGGGAGGGGAAGAGCAGCAAGAGCTTTCGGGGCTGGGCCCTTCCCTGCGGGAGCAGGAGCCCGACGTTCGCCCCCCCGGAAAAGAGGCTCGGCGGCGGCCGACGGGCCCCGAGGTGTCCCGCCTCTGGCAAAGCCCGGAGCCCCAGCGCTGCGGGGCCTGCGGATAGGGCGCCAAGGGGAGGGGAAGAGCAGCAAGAGCTTTCGGGGCTGGGCCCTTCCCTGCGGGAGCAGGAGCCCGACGTTCGCCCCCCCGGAAAAGAGGCTCGGCGGCGGCCGACGGGCCCCGAGGTGTCCCGCCTCTGGCAAAGCCCGGAGCCCCAGCGCTGCGGGGCCTGCGGATAGGGCGCCAAGGGGAGGGGAAGAGCAGCAAGAGCTTTCGGGGCTGGGCCCTTCCCTGCGGGAGCAGGAGCCCGACGTTCGCCCCCCCGGAAAAGAGGCTCGGCGGCGGCCGACGGGCCCCGAGGTGTCCCGCCTCTGGCAAAGCCCGGAGCCCCAGCGCTGCGGGGCCTGCGGATAGGGCGCCAAGGGGAGGGGAAGAGCAGCAAGAGCTTTCGGGGCTGGGCCCTTCCCTGCGGGAGCAGGAGCCCGACGTTCGCCCCCCCGGAAAAGAGGCTCGGTGGCAGCCGACGGGCCCCGAGGTGTCCCGCCTCTGGCAAAGCCCGGAGCCCCAGCGCTGCGGGGCCTGCGGATAGGGCGCCAAGGGGAGGGGAAGAGCAGCAAGAGCTTTCGGGGCTGGGCCCTTCCCTGCGGGAGCAGGAGCCCGACGATCGCCCCCCCGGAAAAGAGGCTCGGCGGCGGCCTACGGGCCCCGAGGTGTCCCGCCTCTGGCAAAGCCCGGAGCCCCAGCGCTGCGGGGCCTGCGGATAGGGCGCCAAGGGGAGGGGAAGAGCAGCAAGAGCTTTCGGGGCTGGGCCCTTCCCTGCGGGAGCAGGAGCCCGACGTTCGCCCCCCCGGAAAAGAGGCTCGGCGGCGGCCGACGGGTCCCGAGGTGTCCCGCCTCTGGCAAAGCCCGGAGCCCCAGCGCTGCGGGGCCTGCGGATAGGGCGCCAAGGGGAGGGGAAGAGCAGCAAGAGCTTTCGGGGCTGGGCCCTTCCCTGCGGGAGCAGGAGCCCGACGTTCGCCCCCCCGGAAAAGAGGCTCGGCGGCGGCCGACGGGCCCCGAGGTGTCCCGCCTCTGGCAAAGCCCGGAGCCCCAGCGCTGCGGGGCCTGCGGATAGGGCGCCAAGGGGAGGGGAAGAGCAGCAAGAGCTTTCGGGGCTGGGCCCTTCCCTGCGGGAGCAGGAGCCCGACGTTCGCCCCCCCGGAAAAGAGGCTCGGCCGCGGCCGAGGGGCCCCGAGGTGTCCCGCCTCTGGCAAAGCCCGGAGCCCCAGCGCTGCGGGGCCTGCGGATAGGGCGCCAAGGGGAGGGGAAGAGCAGCAAGAGCTTTCGGGGCTGGGCCCTTCCCTGCGGGAGCAGGAGCCCGACGTTCGCCCCCCCGGAAAAGAGGCTCGGCGGCGGCCGACGGGCCCCGAGGTGTCCCGCCTCTGGCAAAGCCCGGAGCCCCAGCGCTGCGGGGCCTGCGGATAGGGCGCCAAGGGGAGGGGAAGAGCAGCAAGAGCTTTCGGGGCTGGGCCCTTCCCTGCGGGAGCAGGAGCCTGACGTTCGCCCCCCCGGAAAAGAGGCTCGGCGGCGGCCGAGGGGCCCCGAGGTGTCCCGCCTCTGGCAAAGCCCGGAGCCCCAGCGCTGCGGGGCCTGCGGATAGGGCGCCAAGGGGAGGGGAAGAGCAGCAAGAGCTTTCGGGGCTGGGCCCTTCCCTGCGGGAGCAGGAGCCCGACGCTCGCCCCCACGGAAAAGAGGCTCGGCGGCGGCCGACGGGTCCCGAGGTGTCCCGCCTCTGGCAAAGCCCGGAGCCCCAGCGCTGCGGGGCCTGCGGATAGGGCGCCAAGGGGAGGGGAAGAGCAGCAAGAGCTTTCGGGGCTGGGCCCTTCCCTGCGGGAGCAGGAGCCCGACGTTCGCCCCCCCGGAAAAGAGGCTCGGCGGCGGCCGACGGGCCCCGAGGTGTCCCGCCTCTGGCAAAGCCCGGAGCCCCAGCGCTGCGGGGCCTGCGGATAGGGCGCCAAGGGGAGGGGAAGAGCAGCAAGAGCTTTCGGGGCTGGGCCCTTCCCTGCGGGAGCAGGAGCCCGACGTTCGCACCCCCGGAAAAGAGGCTCGGCGGCGGCCGAGGGGCCCCGAGGTGTCCCGCCTCTGGCAAAGCCCGGAGCCCCAGCGCTGCGGGGCCTGCGGATAGGGCGCCAAGGGGAGGGGAAGAGCAGCAAGAGCTTTCGGGGCTGGGCCCTTCCCTGCGGGAGCAGGAGCCCGACGTTCGCCCCCCCGGAAAAGAGGCTCGGCGGCGGCCGACGGGCCCCGAGGTGTCCCGCCTCTGGCAAAGCCCGGAGCCCCAGCGCTGCGGGGCCTGCGGATAGGGCGCCAAGGGGAGGGGAAGAGCAGCAAGAGCTTTCGGGGCTGGGCCCTTCCCTGCGGGAGCAGGAGCCCGACGTTCGCACCCCCGGAAAAGAGGCTCGGCGGCGGCCGAGGGGCCCCGAGGTGTCCCGCCTCTGGCAAAGCCCGGAGCCCCAGCGCTGCGGGGCCTGCGGATAGGGCGCCAAGGGGAGGGGAAGAGCAGCAAGAGCTTTCGGGGCTGGGCCCTTCCCTGCGGGAGCAGGAGCCCGACGTTCGCCCCCCCGGAAAAGAGGCTCGGCGGCGGCCGACGGGCCCCGAGGTGTCCCGCCTCTGGCAAAGCCCGGAGCCCCAGCGCTGCGGGGCCTGCGGATAGGGCGCCAAGGGGAGGGGAAGAGCAGCAAGAGCTTTCGGGGCTGGGCCCTTCCCTGCGGGAGCAGGAGCCCGACGATCGCCCCCCCGGAAAAGAGGCTCGGCGGCGGCCGATGGGCCCCGAGGTGTCCCGCCTCTGGCAAAGCCCGGAGCCCCAGCGCTGCGGGGCCTGCGGATAGGGCGCCAAGGGGAGGGGAAGAGCAGCAAGAGCTTTCGGGGCTGGGCCCTTCCCTGCGGGAGCAGGAGCCCGACGTTCGCCCCCCCGGAAAAGAGGCTCGGCGGCGGCTGACGGGCCCCGAGGTGTCCCGCCTCTGGCAAAGCCCGGAGCCCCAGCGCTGCGGGGCCTGCGGATAGGGCGCCAAGGGGAGGGGAAGAGCAGCAAGAGCTTTCGGGGCTGGGCCCTTCCCTGCGGGAGCAGGAGCCCGACGTTCGCCCCCCCGGAAAAGAGGCTCGGCGGCCGCCGATGGGCCCCGAGGTGTCCCGCCTCTGGCAAAGCCCGGAGCCCCAGCGCTGCGGGGCCTGCGGATAGGGCGCCAAGGGGAGGGGAAGAGCAGCAAGAGCTTTCGGGGCTGGGCCCTTCCCTGCGGGAGCAGGAGCCCGACGTTCGCCCCCCCGGAAAAGAGGCTCGGCGGCGGCCGACGGGCCCCGAGGTGTCCCGCCTCTGGCAAAGCCCGGAGCCCCAGCGCTGCGGGGCCTGCGGATAGGGCGCCAAGGGGAGGGGAAGAGCAGCAAGAGCTTTCGGGGCTGGGCCCTTCCCTGCGGGAGCAGGAGCCCGACGTTCGCCCCCCCGGAAAAGAGGCTCGGCGGCGGCCGACGGGCCCCGAGGTGTCCCGCCTCTGGCAAAGCCCGGAGCCCCAGCGCTGCGGGGCCTGCGGATAGGGCGCCAAGGGGAGGGGAAGAGCAGCAAGAGCTTTCGGGGCTGGGCCCTTCCCTGCGGGAGCAGGAGCCCGACGTTCGCCCCCCCGGAAAAGAGGCTCGGCGGCGGCCGACGGGCCCCGAGGTGTCCCGCCTCTGGCAAAGCCCGGAGCCCCAGCGCTGCGGGGCCTGCGGATAGGGCGCCAAGGGGAGGGGAAGAGCAGCAAGAGCTTTCGGGGCTGGGCCCTTCCCTGCGGGAGCAGGAGCCCGACGTTCGCCCCCCCGGAAAAGAGGCTCGGTGGCAGCCGACGGGCCCCGAGGTGTCCCGCCTCTGGCAAAGCCCGGAGCCCCAGCGCTGCGGGGCCTGCGGATAGGGCGCCAAGGGGAGGGGAAGAGCAGCAAGAGCTTTCGGGGCTGGGCCCTTCCCTGCGGGAGCAGGAGCCCGACGTTCTCCCCCCCGGAAAAGAGGCTCGGCGGCGGCCGAGGGGCCCCGAGGTGTCCCGCCTCTGGCAAAGCCCGGAGCCCCAGCGCTGCGGGGCCTGCGGATAGGGCGCCAAGGGGAGGGGAAGAGCAGCAAGAGCTTTCGGGGCTGGGCCCTTCCCTGCGGGAGCAGGAGCCCGACGTTCGCCCCCCCGGAAAAGAGGCTCGGCGGCGGCCGAGGGGCCCCGAGGTGTCCCGCCTCTGGCAAAGCCCGGAGCCCCAGCGCTGCGGGGCCTGCGGATAGGGCGCCAAGGGGAGGGGAAGAGCAGCAAGAGCTTTCGGGGCTGGGCCCTTCCCTGCGGGAGCAGGAGCCCGACGTTCGCCCCCCCGGAAAAGAGGCTCGGCGGCGGCCGAGGGGCCCCGAGGTGTCCCGCCTCTGGCAAAGCCCGGAGCCCCAGCGCTGCGGGGCCTGCGGATAGGGCGCCAAGGGGAGGGGAAGAGCAGCAAGAGCTTTCGGGGCTGGGCCCTTCCCTGCGGGAGCAGGAGCCCGACGTTCGCCCCCCCGGAAAAGAGGCTCGGCGGCGGCCGACGGGCCCCGAGGTGTCCCGCCTCTGGCAAAGCCCGGAGCCCCAGCGCTGCGGGGCCTGCGGATAGGGCGCCAAGGGGAGGGGAAGAGCAGCAAGAGCTTTCGGGGCTGGGCCCTTCCCTGCGGGAGCAGGAGCCCGACGTTCGCCCCCCCGGAAAAGAGGCTCGGCGGCGGCCGACGGGCCCCGAGGTGTCCCGCCTCTGGCAAAGCCCGGAGCCCCAGCGCTGCGGGGCCTGCGGATAGGGCGCCAAGGGGAGGGGAAGAGCAGCAAGAGCTTTCGGGGCTGGGCCCTTCCCTGCGGGAGCAGGAGCCCGACGTTCGCCCCCCCGGAAAAGAGGCTCGGCCGCGGCCGATGGGCCCCGAGGTGTCCCGCCTCTGGCAAAGCCCGGAGCCCCAGCGCTGCGGGGCCTGCGGATAGGGTGCCAAGGGGAGGGGAAGAGCAGCAAGAGCTTTCGGGGCTGGGCCCTTCCCTGCGGGAGCAGGAGCCCGACGTTCGCCCCCCGGAAAAGAGGCTCGGCGGCGGCCGACGGGCCCCGAGGTGTCCCGCCTCTGGCAAAGCCCGGAGCCCCAGCGCTGCGGGGCCTGCGGATAGGGCGCCAAGGGGAGGGGAAGAGCAGCAAGAGCTTTCGGGGCTGGGCCCTTCCCTGCGGGAGCAGGAGCCCGACGTTCGCCCCCCCGGAAAAGAGGCTCGGCGGCGGCCGACGGGCCCCGAGGTGTCCCGCCTCTGGCAAAGCCCGGAGCCCCAGCGCTGCGGGGCCTGCGGATAGGGCGCCAAGGGGAGGGGAAGAGCAGCAAGAGCTTTCGGGGCTGGGCCCTTCCCTGCGGGAGCAGGAGCCCGACGTTCGCCCCCCGGAAAAGAGGCTCGGCGGCGGCCGACGGGCCCCGAGGTGTCCCGCCTCTGGCAAAGCCCGGAGCCCCAGCGCTGCGGGGCCTGCGGATAGGGTGCCAAGGGGAGGGGAAGAGCAGCAAGAGCTTTCGGGGCTGGGCCCTTCCCTGCGGGAGCAGGAGCCCGACGTTCGCCCCCCCGGAAAAGAGGCTCGGCGGCGGCCGACGGGCCCCGAGGTGTCCCGCCTCTGGCAAAGCCCGGAGCCCCAGCGCTGCGGGGCCTGCGGATAGGGCGCCAAGGGGAGGGGAAGAGCAGCAAGAGCTTTCGGGGCTGGGCCCTTCCCTGCGGGAGCAGGAGCCCGACGTTCGCCCCCCCGGAAAAGAGGCTCGGCGGCGGCCGACGGGCCCCGAGGTGTCCCGCCTCTGGCAAAGCCCGGAGCCCCAGCGCTGCGGGGCCTGCGGATAGGGCGCCAAGGGGAGGGGAAGAGCAGCAAGAGCTTTCGGGGCTGGGCCCTTCCCTGCGGGAGCAGGAGCCCGACGTTCGCCCCCCCGGAAAAGAGGCTCGGCGGCGGCCGACGGGCCCCGAGGTGTCCCGCCTCTGGCAAAGCCCGGAGCCCCAGCGCTGCGGGGCCTGCGGATAGGGCGCCAAGGGGAGGGGAAGAGCAGCAAGAGCTTTCGGGGCTGGGCCCTTCCCTGCGGGAGCAGGAGCCCGACGTTCGCCCCCCCGGAAAAGAGGCTCGGCGGCGGCCGACGGGCCCCGAGGTGTCCCGCCTCTGGCAAAGCCCGGAGCCCCAGCGCTGCGGGGCCTGCGGATAGGGCGCCAAGGGGAGGGGAAGAGCAGCAAGAGCTTTCGGGGCTGGGCCCTTCCCTGCGGGAGCAGGAGCCCGACGTTCGCCCCCCCGGAAAAGAGGCTCGGCGGCGGCCGACGGGCCCCGAGGTGTCCCGCCTCTGGCAAAGCCCGGAGCCCCAGCGCTGCGGGGCCTGCGGATAGGGCGCCAAGGGGAGGGGAAGAGCAGCAAGAGCTTTCGGGGCTGGGCCCTTCCCTGCGGGAGCAGGAGCCCGACGTTCGCCCCCCCGGAAAAGAGGCTCGGCGGCGGCCGACGGGCCCCGAGGTGTCCCGCCTCTGGCAAAGCCCGGAGCCCCAGCGCTGCGGGGCCTGCGGATAGGGCGCCAAGGGGAGGGGAAGAGCAGCAAGAGCTTTCGGGGCTGGGCCCTTCCCTGCGGGAGCAGGAGCCCGACGTTCGCCCCCCCGGAAAAGAGGCTCGGCGGCGGCCGACGGGCCCCGAGGTGTCCCGCCTCTGGCAAAGCCCGGAGCCCCAGCGCTGCGGGGCCTGCGGATAGGGCGCCAAGGGGAGGGGAAGAGCAGCAAGAGCTTTCGGGGCTGGGCCCTTCCCTGCGGGAGCAGGAGCCCGACGTTCGCCCCCCCGGAAAAGAGGCTCGGCGGCGGCCGACGGGCCCCGAGGTGTCCCGCCTCTGGCAAAGCCCGGAGCCCCAGCGCTGCGGGGCCTGCGGATAGGGCGCCAAGGGGAGGGGAAGAGCAGCAAGAGCTTTCGGGGCTGGGCCCTTCCCTGCGGGAGCAGGAGCCCGACGTTCGCCCCCCCGGAAAAGAGGCTCGGCGGCGGCCGACGGGCCCCGAGGTGTCCCGCCTCTGGCAAAGCCCGGAGCCCCAGCGCTGCGGGGCCTGCGGATAGGGCGCCAAGGGGAGGGGAAGAGCAGCAAGAGCTTTCGGGGCTGGGCCCTTCCCTGCGGGAGCAGGAGCCCGACGTTCGCCCCCCCGGAAAAGAGGCTCGGCGGCGGCCGACGGGCCCCGAGGTGTCCCGCCTCTGGCAAAGCCCGGAGCCCCAGCGCTGCGGGGCCTGCGGATAGGGCGCCAAGGGGAGGGGAAGAGCAGCAAGAGCTTTCGGGGCTGGGCCCTTCCCTGCGGGAGCAGGAGCCCGACGTTCGCCCCCCCGGAAAAGAGGCTCGGCGGCGGCCGACGGGCCCCGAGGTGTCCCGCCTCTGGCAAAGCCCGGAGCCCCAGCGCTGCGGGGCCTGCGGATAGGGCGCCAAGGGGAGGGGAAGAGCAGCAAGAGCTTTCGGGGCTGGGCCCTTCCCTGCGGGAGCAGGAGCCCGACGTTCGCCCCCCCGGAAAAGAGGCTCGGCGGCGGCCGACGGGCCCCGAGGTGTCCCGCCTCTGGCAAAGCCCGGAGCCCCAGCGCTGCGGGGCCTGCGGATAGGGCGCCAAGGGGAGGGGAAGAGCAGCAAGAGCTTTCGGGGCTGGGCCCTTCCCTGCGGGAGCAGGAGCCCGACGTTCGCCCCCCCGGAAAAGAGGCTCGGCGGCGGCCGACGGGCCCCGAGGTGTCCCGCCTCTGGCAAAGCCCGGAGCCCCAGCGCTGCGGGGCCTGCGGATAGGGCGCCAAGGGGAGGGGAAGAGCAGCAAGAGCTTTCGGGGCTGGGCCCTTCCCTGCGGGAGCAGGAGCCCGACGTTCGCCCCCCCGGAAAAGAGGCTCGGCGGCGGCCGACGGGCCCCGAGGTGTCCCGCCTCTGGCAAAGCCCGGAGCCCCAGCGCTGCGGGGCCTGCGGATAGGGCGCCAAGGGGAGGGGAAGAGCAGCAAGAGCTTTCGGGGCTGGGCCCTTCCCTGCGGGAGCAGGAGCCCGACGTTCGCCCCCCCGGAAAAGAGGCTCGGCGGCGGCCGACGGGCCCCGAGGTGTCCCGCCTCTGGCAAAGCCCGGAGCCCCAGCGCTGCGGGGCCTGCGGATAGGGCGCCAAGGGGAGGGGAAGAGCAGCAAGAGCTTTCGGGGCTGGGCCCTTCCCTGCGGGAGCAGGAGCCCGACGTTCGCCCCCCCGGAAAAGAGGCTCGGCGGCGGCCGACGGGCCCCGAGGTGTCCCGCCTCTGGCAAAGCCCGGAGCCCCAGCGCTGCGGGGCCTGCGGATAGGGCGCCAAGGGGAGGGGAAGAGCAGCAAGAGCTTTCGGGGCTGGGCCCTTCCCTGCGGGAGCAGGAGCCCGACGTTCGCCCCCCCGGAAAAGAGGCTCGGCGGCGGCCGACGGGCCCCGAGGTGTCCCGCCTCTGGCAAAGCCCGGAGCCCCAGCGCTGCGGGGCCTGCGGATAGGGCGCCAAGGGGAGGGGAAGAGCAGCAAGAGCTTTCGGGGCTGGGCCCTTCCCTGCGGGAGCAGGAGCCCGACGTTCGCCCCCCCGGAAAAGAGGCTCGGCGGCGGCCGACGGGCCCCGAGGTGTCCCGCCTCTGGCAAAGCCCGGAGCCCCAGCGCTGCGGGGCCTGCGGATAGGGCGCCAAGGGGAGGGGAAGAGCAGCAAGAGCTTTCGGGGCTGGGCCCTTCCCTGCGGGAGCAGGAGCCCGACGTTCGCCCCCCCGGAAAAGAGGCTCGGCGGCGGCCGACGGGCCCCGAGGTGTCCCGCCTCTGGCAAAGCCCGGAGCCCCAGCGCTGCGGGGCCTGCGGATAGGGCGCCAAGGGGAGGGGAAGAGCAGCAAGAGCTTTCGGGGCTGGGCCCTTCCCTGCGGGAGCAGGAGCCCGACGTTCGCCCCCCCGGAAAAGAGGCTCGGCGGCGGCCGACGGGCCCCGAGGTGTCCCGCCTCTGGCAAAGCCCGGAGCCCCAGCGCTGCGGGGCCTGCGGATAGGGCGCCAAGGGGAGGGGAAGAGCAGCAAGAGCTTTCGGGGCTGGGCCCTTCCCTGCGGGAGCAGGAGCCCGACGTTCGCCCCCCCGGAAAAGAGGCTCGGCGGCGGCCGACGGGCCCCGAGGTGTCCCGCCTCTGGCAAAGCCCGGAGCCCCAGCGCTGCGGGGCCTGCGGATAGGGCGCCAAGGGGAGGGGAAGAGCAGCAAGAGCTTTCGGGGCTGGGCCCTTCCCTGCGGGAGCAGGAGCCCGACGTTCGCCCCCCCGGAAAAGAGGCTCGGCGGCGGCCGACGGGCCCCGAGGTGTCCCGCCTCTGGCAAAGCCCGGAGCCCCAGCGCTGCGGGGCCTGCGGATAGGGCGCCAAGGGGAGGGGAAGAGCAGCAAGAGCTTTCGGGGCTGGGCCCTTCCCTGCGGGAGCAGGAGCCCGACGTTCGCCCCCCCGGAAAAGAGGCTCGGCGGCGGCCGACGGGCCCCGAGGTGTCCCGCCTCTGGCAAAGCCCGGAGCCCCAGCGCTGCGGGGCCTGCGGATAGGGCGCCAAGGGGAGGGGAAGAGCAGCAAGAGCTTTCGGGGCTGGGCCCTTCCCTGCGGGAGCAGGAGCCCGACGTTCGCCCCCCCGGAAAAGAGGCTCGGCGGCGGCCGACGGGCCCCGAGGTGTCCCGCCTCTGGCAAAGCCCGGAGCCCCAGCGCTGCGGGGCCTGCGGATAGGGCGCCAAGGGGAGGGGAAGAGCAGCAAGAGCTTTCGGGGCTGGGCCCTTCCCTGCGGGAGCAGGAGCCCGACGTTCGCCCCCCCGGAAAAGAGGCTCGGCGGCGGCCGACGGGCCCCGAGGTGTCCCGCCTCTGGCAAAGCCCGGAGCCCCAGCGCTGCGGGGCCTGCGGATAGGGCGCCAAGGGGAGGGGAAGAGCAGCAAGAGCTTTCGGGGCTGGGCCCTTCCCTGCGGGAGCAGGAGCCCGACGTTCGCCCCCCCGGAAAAGAGGCTCGGCGGCGGCCGACGGGCCCCGAGGTGTCCCGCCTCTGGCAAAGCCCGGAGCCCCAGCGCTGCGGGGCCTGCGGATAGGGCGCCAAGGGGAGGGGAAGAGCAGCAAGAGCTTTCGGGGCTGGGCCCTTCCCTGCGGGAGCAGGAGCCCGACGTTCGCCCCCCCGGAAAAGAGGCTCGGCGGCGGCCGACGGGCCCCGAGGTGTCCCGCCTCTGGCAAAGCCCGGAGCCCCAGCGCTGCGGGGCCTGCGGATAGGGCGCCAAGGGGAGGGGAAGAGCAGCAAGAGCTTTCGGGGCTGGGCCCTTCCCTGCGGGAGCAGGAGCCCGACGTTCGCCCCCCCGGAAAAGAGGCTCGGCGGCGGCCGACGGGCCCCGAGGTGTCCCGCCTCTGGCAAAGCCCGGAGCCCCAGCGCTGCGGGGCCTGCGGATAGGGCGCCAAGGGGAGGGGAAGAGCAGCAAGAGCTTTCGGGGCTGGGCCCTTCCCTGCGGGAGCAGGAGCCCGACGTTCGCCCCCCCGGAAAAGAGGCTCGGCGGCGGCCGACGGGCCCCGAGGTGTCCCGCCTCTGGCAAAGCCCGGAGCCCCAGCGCTGCGGGGCCTGCGGATAGGGCGCCAAGGGGAGGGGAAGAGCAGCAAGAGCTTTCGGGGCTGGGCCCTTCCCTGCGGGAGCAGGAGCCCGACGTTCGCCCCCCCGGAAAAGAGGCTCGGCGGCGGCCGACGGGCCCCGAGGTGTCCCGCCTCTGGCAAAGCCCGGAGCCCCAGCGCTGCGGGGCCTGCGGATAGGGCGCCAAGGGGAGGGGAAGAGCAGCAAGAGCTTTCGGGGCTGGGCCCTTCCCTGCGGGAGCAGGAGCCCGACGTTCGCCCCCCCGGAAAAGAGGCTCGGCGGCGGCCGACGGGCCCCGAGGTGTCCCGCCTCTGGCAAAGCCCGGAGCCCCAGCGCTGCGGGGCCTGCGGATAGGGCGCCAAGGGGAGGGGAAGAGCAGCAAGAGCTTTCGGGGCTGGGCCCTTCCCTGCGGGAGCAGGAGCCCGACGTTCGCCCCCCCGGAAAAGAGGCTCGGCGGCGGCCGACGGGCCCCGAGGTGTCCCGCCTCTGGCAAAGCCCGGAGCCCCAGCGCTGCGGGGCCTGCGGATAGGGCGCCAAGGGGAGGGGAAGAGCAGCAAGAGCTTTCGGGGCTGGGCCCTTCCCTGCGGGAGCAGGAGCCCGACGTTCGCCCCCCCGGAAAAGAGGCTCGGCGGCGGCCGACGGGCCCCGAGGTGTCCCGCCTCTGGCAAAGCCCGGAGCCCCAGCGCTGCGGGGCCTGCGGATAGGGCGCCAAGGGGAGGGGAAGAGCAGCAAGAGCTTTCGGGGCTGGGCCCTTCCCTGCGGGAGCAGGAGCCCGACGTTCGCCCCCCCGGAAAAGAGGCTCGGCGGCGGCCGACGGGCCCCGAGGTGTCCCGCCTCTGGCAAAGCCCGGAGCCCCAGCGCTGCGGGGCCTGCGGATAGGGCGCCAAGGGGAGGGGAAGAGCAGCAAGAGCTTTCGGGGCTGGGCCCTTCCCTGCGGGAGCAGGAGCCCGACGTTCGCCCCCCCGGAAAAGAGGCTCGGCGGCGGCCGACGGGCCCCGAGGTGTCCCGCCTCTGGCAAAGCCCGGAGCCCCAGCGCTGCGGGGCCTGCGGATAGGGCGCCAAGGGGAGGGGAAGAGCAGCAAGAGCTTTCGGGGCTGGGCCCTTCCCTGCGGGAGCAGGAGCCCGACGTTCGCCCCCCCGGAAAAGAGGCTCGGCGGCGGCCGACGGGCCCCGAGGTGTCCCGCCTCTGGCAAAGCCCGGAGCCCCAGCGCTGCGGGGCCTGCGGATAGGGCGCCAAGGGGAGGGGAAGAGCAGCAAGAGCTTTCGGGGCTGGGCCCTTCCCTGCGGGAGCAGGAGCCCGACGTTCGCCCCCCCGGAAAAGAGGCTCGGCGGCGGCCGACGGGCCCCGAGGTGTCCCGCCTCTGGCAAAGCCCGGAGCCCCAGCGCTGCGGGGCCTGCGGATAGGGCGCCAAGGGGAGGGGAAGAGCAGCAAGAGCTTTCGGGGCTGGGCCCTTCCCTGCGGGAGCAGGAGCCCGACGTTCGCCCCCCCGGAAAAGAGGCTCGGCGGCGGCCGACGGGCCCCGAGGTGTCCCGCCTCTGGCAAAGCCCGGAGCCCCAGCGCTGCGGGGCCTGCGGATAGGGCGCCAAGGGGAGGGGAAGAGCAGCAAGAGCTTTCGGGGCTGGGCCCTTCCCTGCGGGAGCAGGAGCCCGACGTTCGCCCCCCCGGAAAAGAGGCTCGGCGGCGGCCGACGGGCCCCGAGGTGTCCCGCCTCTGGCAAAGCCCGGAGCCCCAGCGCTGCGGGGCCTGCGGATAGGGCGCCAAGGGGAGGGGAAGAGCAGCAAGAGCTTTCGGGGCTGGGCCCTTCCCTGCGGGAGCAGGAGCCCGACGTTCGCCCCCCCGGAAAAGAGGCTCGGCGGCGGCCGACGGGCCCCGAGGTGTCCCGCCTCTGGCAAAGCCCGGAGCCCCAGCGCTGCGGGGCCTGCGGATAGGGCGCCAAGGGGAGGGGAAGAGCAGCAAGAGCTTTCGGGGCTGGGCCCTTCCCTGCGGGAGCAGGAGCCCGACGTTCGCCCCCCCGGAAAAGAGGCTCGGCGGCGGCCGACGGGCCCCGAGGTGTCCCGCCTCTGGCAAAGCCCGGAGCCCCAGCGCTGCGGGGCCTGCGGATAGGGCGCCAAGGGGAGGGGAAGAGCAGCAAGAGCTTTCGGGGCTGGGCCCTTCCCTGCGGGAGCAGGAGCCCGACGTTCGCCCCCCCGGAAAAGAGGCTCGGCGGCGGCCGACGGGCCCCGAGGTGTCCCGCCTCTGGCAAAGCCCGGAGCCCCAGCGCTGCGGGGCCTGCGGATAGGGCGCCAAGGGGAGGGGAAGAGCAGCAAGAGCTTTCGGGGCTGGGCCCTTCCCTGCGGGAGCAGGAGCCCGACGTTCGCCCCCCCGGAAAAGAGGCTCGGCGGCGGCCGACGGGCCCCGAGGTGTCCCGCCTCTGGCAAAGCCCGGAGCCCCAGCGCTGCGGGGCCTGCGGATAGGGCGCCAAGGGGAGGGGAAGAGCAGCAAGAGCTTTCGGGGCTGGGCCCTTCCCTGCGGGAGCAGGAGCCCGACGTTCGCCCCCCCGGAAAAGAGGCTCGGCGGCGGCCGACGGGCCCCGAGGTGTCCCGCCTCTGGCAAAGCCCGGAGCCCCAGCGCTGCGGGGCCTGCGGATAGGGCGCCAAGGGGAGGGGAAGAGCAGCAAGAGCTTTCGGGGCTGGGCCCTTCCCTGCGGGAGCAGGAGCCCGACGTTCGCCCCCCCGGAAAAGAGGCTCGGCGGCGGCCGACGGGCCCCGAGGTGTCCCGCCTCTGGCAAAGCCCGGAGCCCCAGCGCTGCGGGGCCTGCGGATAGGGCGCCAAGGGGAGGGGAAGAGCAGCAAGAGCTTTCGGGGCTGGGCCCTTCCCTGCGGGAGCAGGAGCCCGACGTTCGCCCCCCCGGAAAAGAGGCTCGGCGGCGGCCGACGGGCCCCGAGGTGTCCCGCCTCTGGCAAAGCCCGGAGCCCCAGCGCTGCGGGGCCTGCGGATAGGGCGCCAAGGGGAGGGGAAGAGCAGCAAGAGCTTTCGGGGCTGGGCCCTTCCCTGCGGGAGCAGGAGCCCGACGTTCGCCCCCCCGGAAAAGAGGCTCGGCGGCGGCCGACGGGCCCCGAGGTGTCCCGCCTCTGGCAAAGCCCGGAGCCCCAGCGCTGCGGGGCCTGCGGATAGGGCGCCAAGGGGAGGGGAAGAGCAGCAAGAGCTTTCGGGGCTGGGCCCTTCCCTGCGGGAGCAGGAGCCCGACGTTCGCCCCCCCGGAAAAGAGGCTCGGCGGCGGCCGACGGGCCCCGAGGTGTCCCGCCTCTGGCAAAGCCCGGAGCCCCAGCGCTGCGGGGCCTGCGGATAGGGCGCCAAGGGGAGGGGAAGAGCAGCAAGAGCTTTCGGGGCTGGGCCCTTCCCTGCGGGAGCAGGAGCCCGACGTTCGCCCCCCCGGAAAAGAGGCTCGGCGGCGGCCGACGGGCCCCGAGGTGTCCCGCCTCTGGCAAAGCCCGGAGCCCCAGCCCTGCGGGGCCTGCGGATAGGGCGCCAAGGGGAGGGGAAGAGCAGCAAGAGCTTTCGGGGCTGGGCCCTTCCCTGCGGGAGCAGGAGCCCGACGTTCGCCCCCCCGGAAAAGAGGCTCGGCGGCGGCCGACGGGCCCCGAGGTGTCCCGCCTCTGGCAAAGCCCGGAGCCCCAGCGCTGCGGGGCCTGCGGATAGGGCGCCAAGGGGAGGGGAAGAGCAGCAAGAGCTTTCGGGGCTGGGCCCTTCCCTGCGGGAGCAGGAGCCCGACGTTCGCCCCCCCGGAAAAGAGGCTCGGCGGCGGCCGACGGGCCCCGAGGTGTCCCGCCTCTGGCAAAGCCCGGAGCCCCAGCGCTGCGGGGCCTGCGGATAGGGCGCCAAGGGGAGGGGAAGAGCAGCAAGAGCTTTCGGGGCTGGGCCCTTCCCTGCGGGAGCAGGAGCCCGACGTTCGCCCCCCCGGAAAAGAGGCTCGGCGGCGGCCGACGGGCCCCGAGGTGTCCCGCCTCTGGCAAAGCCCGGAGCCCCAGCGCTGCGGGGCCTGCGGATAGGGCGCCAAGGGGAGGGGAAGAGCAGCAAGAGCTTTCGGGGCTGGGCCCTTCCCTGCGGGAGCAGGAGCCCGACGTTCGCCCCCCCGGAAAAGAGGCTCGGCGGCGGCCGACGGGCCCCGAGGTGTCCCGCCTCTGGCAAAGCCCGGAGCCCCAGCGCTGCGGGGCCTGCGGATAGGGCGCCAAGGGGAGGGGAAGAGCAGCAAGAGCTTTCGGGGCTGGGCCCTTCCCTGCGGGAGCAGGAGCCCGACGTTCGCCCCCCCGGAAAAGAGGCTCGGCGGCGGCCGACGGGCCCCGAGGTGTCCCGCCTCTGGCAAAGCCCGGAGCCCCAGCGCTGCGGGGCCTGCGGATAGGGCGCCAAGGGGAGGGGAAGAGCAGCAAGAGCTTTCGGGGCTGGGCCCTTCCCTGCGGGAGCAGGAGCCCGACGTTCGCCCCCCCGGAAAAGAGGCTCGGCGGCGGCCGACGGGCCCCGAGGTGTCCCGCCTCTGGCAAAGCCCGGAGCCCCAGCGCTGCGGGGCCTGCGGATAGGGCGCCAAGGGGAGGGGAAGAGCAGCAAGAGCTTTCGGGGCTGGGCCCTTCCCTGCGGGAGCAGGAGCCCGACGTTCGCCCCCCCGGAAAAGAGGCTCGGCGGCGGCCGACGGGCCCCGAGGTGTCCCGCCTCTGGCAAAGCCCGGAGCCCCAGCGCTGCGGGGCCTGCGGATAGGGCGCCAAGGGGAGGGGAAGAGCAGCAAGAGCTTTCGGGGCTGGGCCCTTCCCTGCGGGAGCAGGAGCCCGACGTTCGCCCCCCCGGAAAAGAGGCTCGGCGGCGGCCGACGGGCCCCGAGGTGTCCCGCCTCTGGCAAAGCCCGGAGCCCCAGCGCTGCGGGGCCTGCGGATAGGGCGCCAAGGGGAGGGGAAGAGCAGCAAGAGCTTTCGGGGCTGGGCCCTTCCCTGCGGGAGCAGGAGCCCGACGTTCGCCCCCCCGGAAAAGAGGCTCGGCGGCGGCCGACGGGCCCCGAGGTGTCCCGCCTCTGGCAAAGCCCGGAGCCCCAGCGCTGCGGGGCCTGCGGATAGGGCGCCAAGGGGAGGGGAAGAGCAGCAAGAGCTTTCGGGGCTGGGCCCTTCCCTGCGGGAGCAGGAGCCCGACGTTCGCCCCCCCGGAAAAGAGGCTCGGCGGCGGCTGACGGGCCCCGAGGTGTCCCGCCTCGGGCAAAGCCCGGAGCCCCAGCGCTGCGGGGCCTGCGGATAGGGCGCCAAGGGGAGGGGAAGAGCAGCAAGAGCTTT
>NW_027439528.1:0-47487 GCF_964188355.1 Buteo buteo
GGGCTGGGCCCTTGCCTTCGGGAGCAGGAGCCCGACGTCCGCCCCTCCGGAAAAGAGGCTCGGCGGCGGCCGAGGGGCCCCGAGGGCTCCCGCCTCTGGCAAAGCCCGGAGCCCCAGCGCGGCCGGCCCTGCGGATAGGGCGCCAAGGGCAGGGGAAGAGCGGGCAGAGCTTTCGGGGCTGGGCCCTTGCCTGCGGGAGCAGGAGCCCGACGTCCGCCCCTCCGGAAAAGAGGCTCGGCGGCGGCCGAGGGGCCCCGAGGGCTCCCGCCTCTGGCAAAGCCCGGAGCCCCAGCGCGGCCGGCCCTGCGGATAGGGCGCCAAGGGCAGGGGAAGAGCGGGCAGAGCTTTCGGGGCTGGGCCCTTGCCTGCGGGAGCAGGAGCCCGACGTCCGCCCCTCCGGAAAAGAGGCTCGGCGGCGGCCGAGGGGCCCCGAGGGCTCCCGCCTCTGGCAAAGCCCGGAGCCCCAGCGCGGCCGGCCCTGCGGATAGGGCGCCAAGGGCAGGGGAAGAGCGGGCAGAGCTTTCGGGGCTGGGCCCTTGCCTGCGGGAGCAGGAGCCCGACGTCCGCCCCTCCGGAAAAGAGGCTCGGCGGCGGCCGAGGGGCCCCGAGGGCTCCCGCCTCTGGCAAAGCCCGGAGCCCCAGCGCGGCCGGCCCTGCGGATAGGGCGCCAAGGGCAGGGGAAGAGCGGGCAGAGCTTTCGGGGCTGGGCCCTTGCCTGCGGGAGCAGGAGCCCGACGTCCGCCCCTCCGGAAAAGAGGCTCGGCGGCGGCCGAGGGGCCCCGAGGGCTCCCGCCTCTGGCAAAGCCCGGAGCCCCAGCGCGGCCGGCCCTGCGGATAGGGCGCCAAGGGCAGGGGAAGAGCGGGCAGAGCTTTCGGGGCTGGGCCCTTGCCTGCGGGAGCAGGAGCCCGACGTCCGCCCCTCCGGAAAAGAGGCTCGGCGGCGGCCGAGGGGCCCCGAGGGCTCCCGCCTCTGGCAAAGCCCGGAGCCCCAGCGCGGCCGGCCCTGCGGATAGGGCGCCAAGGGCAGGGGAAGAGCGGGCAGAGCTTTCGGGGCTGGGCCCTTGCCTGCGGGAGCAGGAGCCCGACGTCCGCCCCTCCGGAAAAGAGGCTCGGCGGCGGCCGAGGGGCCCCGAGGGCTCCCGCCTCTGGCAAAGCCCGGAGCCCCAGCGCGGCCGGCCCTGCGCATAGGGCGCCAAGGCAGGGGAAGAGCGGGCAGAGCTTTCGGGGCTGGGCCCTTGCCTGCGGGAGCAGGAGCCCGACGTCCGCCCCTCCGGAAAAGAGGCTCGGCGGCGGCCGAGGGGCCCCGAGGGCTCCCGCCTCTGGCAAAGCCCGGAGCCCCAGCGCGGCCGGCCCTGCGCATAGGGCGCCAAGGGCAGGGGAAGAGCGGGCAGAGCTTTCGGGGCTGGGCCCTTGCCTGCGGGAGCAGGAGCCCGACGTCCGCCCCTCCGGAAAAGAGGCTCGGCGGCGGCCGAGGGGCCCCGAGGGCTCCCGCCTCTGGCAAAGCCCGGAGCCCCAGCGCGGCCGGCCCTGCGGATAGGGCGCCAAGGGCAGGGGAAGAGCGGGCAGAGCTTTCGGGGCTGGGCCCTTGCCTGCGGGAGCAGGAGCCCGACGTCCGCCCCTCCGGAAAAGAGGCTCGGCGGCGGCCGAGGGGCCCCGAGGGCTCCCGCCTCTGGCAAAGCCCGGAGCCCCAGCGCGGCCGGCCCTGCGGATAGGGCGCCAAGGCAGGGGAAGAGCGGGCAGAGCTTTCGGGGCTGGGCCCTTGCCTGCGGGAGCAGGAGCCCGACGTCCGCCCCTCCGGAAAAAGAGGCTCGGCGGCGGCAGAGGGGCCCCGAGGGCTCCCGCCTCTGGCAAAGCCCGGAGCCCCAGCGCGGCCGGCCCTGCGGATAGGGCGCCAAGGGCAGGGGAAGAGCGGGCAGAGCTTTCGGGGCTGGGCCCTTGCCTGCGGGAGCAGGAGCCCGACGTCCGCCCCTCCGGAAAAGAGGCTCGGCGGCGGCCGAGGGGCCCCGAGGGCTCCCGCCTCTGGCAAAGCCCGGAGCCCCAGCGCGGCCGGCCCTGCGGATAGGGCGCCAAGGGCAGGGAAGAGCGGGCAGAGCTTTCGGGGCTGGGCCCTTGCCTGCGGGAGCAGGAGCCCGACGTCCGCCCCTCCGGAAAGAGGCTCGGCGGCGGCCGAGGGGCCCCGAGGGCTCCCGCCTCTGGCAAAGCCCGGAGCCCCAGCGCGGCCGGCCCTGCGGATAGGGCGCCAAGGGCAGGGGAAGAGCGGGCAGAGCTTTCGGGGCTGGGCCCTTGCCTGCGGGAGCAGGAGCGCGGACGTCCGCCCCTCCGGAAAAGAGGCTCGGCGGCGGCCGAGGGGCCCCGAGGGCTCCCGTAGGGCTGGGCGCGGGAGCAGCGCACGTCCTCCGGAAAGAGGCTCGGCGGCGGCCCAGGGGCCCCGAGGGCTCCCGCCTCGGCAAAGCCCGGAGCCCCAGCGCGGCCGGCCCTGCGGATAGGGCGCCAAGGGCAGGGGAAGAGCGGGCAGAGCTTTCGGGGCTGGGCCCTTGCCTGCGGGAGCAGGAGCCCGACGTCCGCCCCTCCGGAAAAGAGGCTCGGCGGCGGCCGAGGGGCCCCGAGGGCTCCCGCCTCTGGCAAAGCCCGGAGCCCCAGCGCGGCCGGCCCTGCGCATAGGGCGCCAAGGGCAGGGGAAGAGCGGGCAGAGCTTTCGGGGCTGGGCCCTTGCCTGCGGGAGCAGGAGCCCGACGTCCGCCCCTCCGGAAAAGAGGCTCGGCGGCGGCCGAGGGGCCCCGAGGGCTCCCGCCTCTGGCAAAGCCCGGAGCCCCAGCGCGGCCGGCCCTGCGGATAGGGCGCCAAGGGCAGGGGAAGAGCGGGCAGAGCTTTCGGGGCTGGGCCCTTGCCTGCGGGAGCAGGAGCCCGACGTCCGCCCCTCCGGAAAAGAGGCTCGGCGGCGGCCGAGGGGCCCCGAGGGCTCCCGCCTCTGGCAAAGCCCGGAGCCCCAGCGCGGCCGGCCCTGCGCATAGGGCGCCAAGGGCAGGGGAAGAGCGGGCAGAGCTTTCGGGGCTGGGCCCTTGCCTGCGGGAGCAGGAGCCCGACGTCCGCCCCTCCGGAAAAGAGGCTCGGCGGCGGCCGAGGGGCCCCGAGGGCTCCCGCCTCTGGCAAAGCCCGGAGCCCCAGCGCGGCCGGCCCTGCGGATAGGGCGCCAAGGGCAGGGGAAGAGCGGGCAGAGCTTTCGGGGCTGGGCCCTTGCCTGCGGGAGCAGGAGCCCGACGTCCGCCCCTCCGGAAAAGAGGCTCGGCGGCGGCCGAGGGGCCCCGAGGGCTCCCGCCTCTGGCAAAGCCCGGAGCCCCAGCGCGGCCGGCCCTGCGCATAGGGCGCCAAGGGCAGGGGAAGAGCGGGCAGAGCTTTCGGGGCTGGGCCCTTGCCTGCGGGAGCAGGAGCGCGACGTCCGCCCCTCCGGAAAAGAGGCTCGGCGGCGGCCGAGGGGCCCCCGAGGGCTCCCGCCTCTGGCAAAGCCCGGAGCCCCAGCGCGGCCGGCCCTGCGCATAGGGCGCCAAGGGCAGGGGAAGAGCGGGCAGAGCTTTCGGGGCTGGGCCCTTGCCTGTGGGAGCAGGAGCCCGACGTCCGCCCCTCCGGAAAAGAGGCTCGGCGGCGGCCCAGGGGCCCCGAGGGCTCCCGCCTCTGGCAAAGCCCGAGCCCCAGCGCGGCCGGCCCTGCGCATAGGGCGCCAAGGGCAGGGGAAGAGCGGGCAGAGCTTTCGGGGCTGGGCCCTTGCCTGCGGGAGCAGGAGCCCGACGTCCGCCCCTCCGGAAAAGAGGCTCGGCGGCGGCCGAGGGGCCCCGAGGGCTCCCGCCTCTGGCAAAGCCCAGAGCCCCAGCGCGGCCGGCCCTGCGCATAGGGCGCCAAGGGCAGGGGAAGAGCGGGCAGAGCTTTCGGGGCTGGGCCCTTGCCTGCGGGAGCAGGAGCCCGACGTCCGCCCCTCCGGAAAAGAGGCTCGGCGGCGGCCGAGGGGCCCCGAGGGCTCCCGCCTCTGGCAAAGCCCGGAGCCCCAGCGCGGCCGGCCCTGCGGATAGGGCGCCAAGGGCAGGGGAAGAGCGGGCAGAGCTTTCGGGGCTGGGCCCTTGCCTGCGGGAGCAGGAGCCCGACGTCCGCCCCTCCGGAAAAGAGGCTCGGCGGCGGCCGAGGGGCCCCGAGGGCTCCCGCCTCTGGCAAAGCCCGGAGCCCCAGCGCGGCCGGGCCCTGCGGATAGGGCGCCAAGGGCAGGGGAAGAGCGGGCAGAGCTTTCGGGGCTGGGCCCTTGCCTGCGGGAGCAGGAGCCCGACGTCCGCCCCTCCGGAAAAGAGGCTCGGCGGCGGCCGAGGGGCCCCGAGGGCTCCCGCCTCTGGCAAAGCCCGGAGCCCCAGCGCGGCCGGCCCTGCGGATAGGGCGCCAAGGGCAGGGGAAGAGCGGGCAGAGCTTTCGGGGTCTTGCCTGCGGGAGCAGGAGCGCGACGTCCGCCCCTCCGGAAAAGAGGCTCGGCGGCGGCCGAGGGGCCCCGAGGGCTCCCGCCTCTGGCAAAGCCCGGAGCCCCAGCGCGGCCGGCCCTGCGGATAGGGCGCCAAGGGCAGGGGAAGAGCGGGCAGAGCTTTCGGGGCTGGGCCCTTGCCTGCGGGAGCAGGAGCCCGACGTCCGCCCCTCCGGAAAAGAGGCTCGGCGGCGGCCGAGGGGCCCCGAGGGCTCCCGCCTCTGGCAAAGCCCGGAGCCCCAGCGCGGCCGGCCCTGCGGATAGGGCGCCAAGGGCAGGGGAAGAGCGGGCAGAGCTTTCGGGGCTGGGCCCTTGCCTGCGGGAGCAGGAGCCCGACGTCCGCCCCTCCGGAAAAGAGGCTCGGCGGCGGCCGACGGGCCCCGAGGGCTCCCGCCTCTGGCAAAGCCCGGAGCCCCAGCGCGGCCGGCCCTGCGGATAGGGCGCCAAGGGCAGGGGAAGAGCGGGCAGAGCTTTCGGGGCTGGGCCCTTGCCTGCGGGAGCAGGAGCCCGACGTCCGCCCCTCCGGAAAAGAGGCTCGGCGGCGGCCGAGGGGCCCCGAGGGCTCCCGCCTCTGGCAAAGCCCGGAGCCCCAGCGCGGCCGGCCCTGCGGATAGGGCGCCAAGGGCAGGGGAAGAGCGGGCAGAGCTTTCGGGGCTGGGCCCTTGCCTGCGGGAGCAGAAGCCCGACGTCCGCCCCTCCGGAAAAGAGGCTCGGCGGCGGCCGAGGGGCCCCGAGGGCTCCCGCCTCTGGCAAAGCCCGGAGCCCCAGCGCGGCCGGCCCTGCGGCATAGGGCGCCAAGGGCAGGGGAAGAGCGGGCAGAGCTTTCGGGGCTGGGCCCTTGCCTGCGGGAGCAGGAGCCCGACGTCCGCCCCTCCGGAAAAGAGGCTCGGCGGCGGCCGAGGGGCCCCGAGGGCTCCCGCCTCTGGCAAAGCCCGGAGCCCCAGCGCGGCCGGCCCTGCGCATAGGGCGCCAAGGGCAGGGGAAGAGCGGGCAGAGCTTTCGGGGCTGGGCCCTTGCCTGCGGGAGCAGGAGCCCGACGTCCGCCCCTCCGGAAAAGAGGCTCGGCGGCGGCCGAGGGGCCCCGAGGGCTCCCGCCTCTGGCAAAGCCCGGAGCCCCAGCGCGGCCAGCCCTGCGCATAGGGCGCCAAGGGCAGGGGAAGAGCGGGCAGAGCTTTCGGGGCTGGGCCCTTGCCTGCGGGAGCAGGAGCCCGACGTCCGCCCCTCCGGAAAAGAGGCTCGGCGGCGGCCGAGGGGCCCCGAGGGCTCCCGCCTCTGGCAAAGCCCGGAGCCCCAGCGCGGCCGGCCCTGCGCATAGGGCGCCAAGGGCAGGGGAAGAGCGGGCAGAGCTTTCGGGGCTGGGCCCTTGCCTGCGGGAGCAGGAGCCCGACGTCCGCCCCTCCGGAAAAGAGGCTCGGCGGCGGCCGAGGGGCCCCCGAGGGCTCCCGCCTCTGGCAAAGCCCGGAGCCCCAGCGCGGCCGGCCCTGCGGATAGGGCGCCAAGGGCAGGGGAAGAGCGGGCAGAGCTTTCGGGGCTGGGCCCTTGCCTGCGGGAGCAGGAGCCCGACGTCCGCCCCTCCGGAAAAGAGGCTCGGCGGCGGCCGAGGGGCCCCGAGGGCTCCCGCCTCTGGCAAAGCCCGGAGCCCCAGCGCGGCCGGCCCTGCGCATAGGGCGCCAAGGGCAGGGGAAGAGCGGGCAGAGCTTTCGGGGCTGGGCCCTTGCCTGCGGGAGCAGGAGCGCGACGTCCGCCCCTCCGGAAAAGAGGCTCGGCGGCGGCCGAGGGGCCCCGAGGGCTCCCGCCTCTGGCAAAGCCCGGAGCCCCAGCGCGGCCGGCCCTGCGGATAGGGCGCCAAGGGCAGGGGAAGAGCGGGCAGAGCTTTCGGGGCTGGGCCCTTGCCTGCGGGAGCAGGAGCCCGACGTCCGCCCCTCCGGAAAAGAGGCTCGGCGGCGGCCGAGGGGCCCCGAGGGCTCCCGCCTCTGGCAAAGCCCGGAGCCCCAGCGCGGCCGGCCCTGCGCATAGGGCGCCAAGGGCAGGGGAAGAGCGGGCAGAGCTTTCGGGGCTGGGCCCTTGCCTGCGGGAGCAGGAGCCCGACGTCCGCCCCTCCGGAAAAGAGGCTCGGCGGCGGCCGACGGGCCCCGAGGGCTCCCGCCTCTGGCAAAGCCCGGAGCCCCAGCGCGGCCGGCCCTGCGGATAGGGCGCCAAGGGCAGGGGAAGAGCGGGCAGAGCTTTCGGGGCTGGGCCCTTGCCTGCGGGAGCAGGAGCCCGACGTCCGCCCCTCCGGAAAAGAGGCTCGGCGGCGGCCGAGGGGCCCCGAGGGCTCCCGCCTCTGGCAAAGCCCGGAGCCCCAGCGCGGCCGGCCCTGCGGATAGGGCGCCAAGGGCAGGGGAAGAGCGGGCAGAGCTTTCGGGGCTGGGCCCTTGCCTGCGGGAGCAGAAGCCCGACGTCCGCCCCTCCGGAAAAGAGGCTCGGCGGCGGCCGAGGGGCCCCGAGGGCTCCCGCCTCTGGCAAAGCCCGGAGCCCCAGCGCGGCCGGCCCTGCGGATAGGGCGCCAAGGCAGGGGAAGAGCGGGCAGAGCTTTCGGGGCTGGGCCCTTGCCTGCGGGAGCAGGAGCCCGACGTCCGCCCCTCCGGAAAAGAGGCTCGGCGGCGGCCGAGGGGCCCCGAGGGCTCCCGCCTCTGGCAAAGCCCGGAGCCCCAGCGCGGCCGGCCCTGCGCATAGGGCGCCAAGGGCAGGGGAAGAGCGGGCAGAGCTTTCGGGGCTGGGCCCTTGCCTGCGGGAGCAGGAGCCCGACGTCCGCCCTCCGGAAAAGAGGCTCGGCGGCGGCCGAGGGGCCCCGAGGGCTCCCGCCTCTGGCAAAGCCCGGAGCCCCAGCGCGGCCAGCCCTGCGCATAGGGCACCAAGGGCAGGGGAAGAGCGGGCAGAGCTTTCGGGGCTGGGCCCTTGCCTGCGGGAGCAGGAGCGCGACGTCCGCCCCTCCGGAAAAGAGGCTCGGCGGCGGCCGAGGGGCCCCGAGGGCTCCCGCCTCTGGCAAAGCCCGGAGCCCCAGCGCGGCCGGCCCTGCGCATAGGGCGCCAAGGGCAGGGGAAGAGCGGGCAGAGCTTTCGGGGCTGGGCCCTTGCCTGTGGGAGCAGGAGCCCGACGTCCGCCCCTCCGGAAAAGAGGCTCGGCGGCGGCCCAGGGGCCCCGAGGGCTCCCGCCTCTGGCAAAGCCCGGAGCCCCAGCACGGCCGGCCCTGCGCATAGGGCGCCAAGGGCAGGGGAAGAGCGGGCAGAGCTTTCGGGGCTGGGCCCTTGCCTGCGGGAGCAGGAGCCCGACGTCCGCCCCTCCGGAAAAGAGGCTCGGCGGCGGCCGAGGGGCCCCGAGGGCTCCCGCCTCTGGCAAAGCCCAGAGCCCCAGCGCGGCCGGCCCTGCGGATAGGGCGCCAAGGGCAGGGGAAGAGCGGGCAGAGCTTTCGGGGCTGGGCCCTTGCCTGCGGGAGCAGGAGCCCGACGTCCGCCCCTCCGGAAAAGAGGCTCGGCGGCGGCCGAGGGGCCCCGAGGGCTCCCGCCTCTGGCAAAGCCCGGAGCCCCAGCGCGGCCGGCCCTGCGGATAGGGCGCCAAGGGCAGGGGAAGAGCGGGCAGAGCTTTCGGGGCTGGGCCCTTGCCTGCGGGAGCAGGAGCCCGACGTCCGCCCCTCCGGAAAAGAGGCTCGGCGGCGGCCGAGGGGCCCCGAGGGCTCCCGCCTCTGGCAAAGCCCGGAGCCCCAGCGCGGCCGGCCCTGCGGATAGGGCGCCAAGGGCAGGGGAAGAGCGGGCAGAGCTTTCGGGGCTGGGCCCTTGCCTGCGGGAGCAGGAGCCCGACGTCCGCCCCTCCGGAAAAGAGGCTCGGCGGCGGCCGAGGGGCCCCGAGGGCTCCCGCCTCTGGCAAAGCCCGGAGCCCCAGCGCGGCCGGCCCTGCGGATAGGGCGCCAAGGGCAGGGGAAGAGCGGGCAGAGCTTTCGGGGCTGGGCCCTTGCCTGCGGGAGCAGGAGCCCGACGTCCGCCCCTCCGGAAAAGAGGCTCGGCGGCGGCCGAGGGGCCCCGAGGGCTCCCGCCTCTGGCAAAGCCCGGAGCCCCAGCGCGGCCGGCCCTGCGCATAGGGCGCCAAGGGCAGGGGAAGAGCGGGCAGAGCTTTCGGGGCTGGGCCCTTGCCTGCGGGAGCAGGAGCCCGACGTCCGCCCCTCCGGAAAAGAGGCTCGGCGGCGGCCGAGGGGCCCCGAGGGCTCCCGCCTCTGGCAAAGCCCGGAGCCCCAGCGCGGCCGGCCCTGCGGATAGGGCGCCAAGGGCAGGGGAAGAGCGGGCAGAGCTTTCGGGGCTGGGCCCTTGCCTGCGGGAGCAGGAGCCCGACGTCCGCCCCTCCGGAAAAGAGGCTCGGCGGCGGCCGACGGGCCCCGAGGGCTCCCGCCTCTGGCAAAGCCCGGAGCCCCAGCGCGGCCGGCCCTGCGGATAGGGCGCCAAGGGCAGGGGAAGAGCGGGCAGAGCTTTCGGGGCTGGGCCCTTGCCTGCGGGAGCAGGAGCCCGACGTCCGCCCCTCCGGAAAAGAGGCTCGGCGGCGGCCGAGGGGCCCCGAGGGCTCCCGCCTCTGGCAAAGCCCGGAGCCCCAGCGCGGCCGGCCCTGCGGATAGGGCGCCAAGGGCAGGGGAAGAGCGGGCAGAGCTTTCGGGGCTGGGCCCTTGCCTGCGGGAGCAGAAGCCCGACGTCCGCCCCTCCGGAAAAGAGGCTCGGCGGCGGCCGAGGGGCCCCGAGGGCTCCCGCCTCTGGCAAAGCCCGGAGCCCCAGCGCGGCCGGCCCTGCGCATAGGGCGCCAAGGGCAGGGGAAGAGCGGGCAGAGCTTTCGGGGCTGGGCCCTTGCCTGCGGGAGCAGGAGCCCGACGTCCGCCCCTCCGGAAAAGAGGCTCGGCGGCGGCCGAGGGGCCCCGAGGGCTCCCGCCTCTGGCAAAGCCCGGAGCCCCAGCGCGGCCGGCCCTGCGCATAGGGCGCCAAGGGCAGGGGAAGAGCGGGCAGAGCTTTCGGGGCTGGGCCCTTGCCTGCGGGAGCAGGAGCCCGACGTCCGCCCCTCCGGGAAAAGAGGCTCGGCGGCGGCCGAGGGGCCCCGAGGGCTCCCGCCTCTGGCAAAGCCCGGAGCCCCAGCGCGGCCAGCCCTGCGCATAGGGCGCCAAGGGCAGGGGAAGAGCGGGCAGAGCTTTCGGGGCTGGGCCCTTGCCTGCGGGAGCAGGAGCGCGACGTCCGCCCCTCCGGAAAAGAGGCTCGGCGGCGGCCGAGGGGCCCCGAGGGCTCCCGCCTCTGGCAAAGCCCGGAGCCCCAGCGCGGCCGGCCCTGCGCATAGGGCGCCAAGGGCAGGGGAAGAGCGGGCAGAGCTTTCGGGGCTGGGCCCTTGCCTGCGGGAGCAGGAGCCCGACGTCCGCCCCTCCGGAAAAGAGGCTCGGCGGCGGCCGAGGGGCCCCGAGGGCTCCCGCCTCTGGCAAAGCCCGGAGCCCCAGCGCGGCCGGCCCTGCGGATAGGGCGCCAAGGGCAGGGGAAGAGCGGGCAGAGCTTTCGGGGCTGGGCCCTTGCCTGCGGGAGCAGGAGCCCGACGTCCGCCCCTCCGGAAAAGAGGCTCGGCGGCGGCCGAGGGGCCCCGAGGGCTCCCGCCTCTGGCAAAGCCCGGAGCCCCAGCGCGGCCGGCCCTGCGCATAGGGCGCCAAGGGCAGGGGAAGAGCGGGCAGAGCTTTCGGGGCTGGGCCCTTGCCTGCGGGAGCAGGAGCGCGACGTCCGCCCCTCCGGAAAAGAGGCTCGGCGGCGGCCGAGGGGCCCCGAGGGCTCCCGCCTCTGGCAAAGCCCGGAGCCCCAGCGCGGCCGGCCCTGCGGATAGGGCGCCAAGGGCAGGGGAAGAGCGGGCAGAGCTTTCGGGGCTGGGCCCTTGCCTGCGGGAGCAGGAGCCCGACGTCCGCCCCTCCGGAAAAGAGGCTCGGCGGCGGCCGAGGGGCCCCGAGGGCTCCCGCCTCTGGCAAAGCCCGGAGCCCCAGCGCGGCCGGCCCTGCGCATAGGGCGCCAAGGGCAGGGGAAGAGCGGGCAGAGCTTTCGGGGCTGGGCCCTTGCCTGCGGGAGCAGGAGCCCGACGTCCGCCCCTCCGGAAAAGAGGCTCGGCGGCGGCCGACGGGCCCCGAGGGCTCCCGCCTCTGGCAAAGCCCGGAGCCCCAGCGCGGCCGGCCCTGCGGATAGGGCGCCAAGGGCAGGGGAAGAGCGGGCAGAGCTTTCGGGGCTGGGCCCTTGCCTGCGGGAGCAGGAGCCCGACGTCCGCCCCTCCGGAAAAGAGGCTCGGCGGCGGCCGAGGGGCCCCGAGGGCTCCCGCCTCTGGCAAAGCCCGGAGCCCCAGCGCGGCCGGCCCTGCGGATAGGGCGCCAAGGGCAGGGGAAGAGCGGGCAGAGCTTTCGGGGCTGGGCCCTTGCCTGCGGGAGCAGAAGCCCGACGTCCGCCCCTCCGGAAAAGAGGCTCGGCGGCGGCCGAGGGGCCCCGAGGGCTCCCGCCTCTGGCAAAGCCCGGAGCCCCAGCGCGGCCGGCCCTGCGGATAGGGCGCCAAGGGCAGGGGAAGAGCGGGCAGAGCTTTCGGGGCTGGGCCCTTGCCTGCGGGAGCAGGAGCCCGACGTCCGCCCCTCCGGAAAAGAGGCTCGGCGGCGGCCGAGGGGCCCCGAGGGCTCCCGCCTCTGGCAAAGCCCGGAGCCCCAGCGCGGCCGGCCCTGCGCATAGGGCGCCAAGGGCAGGGGAAGAGCGGGCAGAGCTTTCGGGGCTGGGCCCTTGCCTGCGGGAGCAGGAGCCCGACGTCCGCCCCTCCGGAAAAGAGGCTCGGCGGCGGCCGAGGGGCCCCGAGGGCTCCCGCCTCTGGCAAAGCCCGGAGCCCCAGCGCGGCCAGCCCTGCGCATAGGGCGCCAAGGGCAGGGGAAGAGCGGGCAGAGCTTTCGGGGCTGGGCCCTTGCCTGCGGGAGCAGGAGCGCGACGTCCGCCCCTCCGGAAAAGAGGCTCGGCGGCGGCCGAGGGGCCCCGAGGGCTCCCGCCTCTGGCAAAGCCCGGAGCCCCAGCGCGGCCGGCCCTGCGCATAGGGCGCCAAGGGCAGGGGAAGAGCGGGCAGAGCTTTCGGGGCTGGGCCCTTGCCTGCGGGAGCAGGAGCCCGACGTCCGCCCCTCCGGAAAAGAGGCTCGGCGGCGGCCGAGGGGCCCCGAGGGCTCCCGCCTCTGGCAAAGCCCGGAGCCCCAGCGCGGCCGGCCCTGCGGATAGGGCGCCAAGGGCAGGGGAAGAGCGGGCAGAGCTTTCGGGGCTGGGCCCTTGCCTGCGGGAGCAGGAGCCCGACGTCCGCCCCTCCGGAAAAGAGGCTCGGCGACGGCCGAGGGGCCCCGAGGGCTCCCGCCTCTGGCAAAGCCCGGAGCCCCAGCGCGGCCGGCCCTGCGCATAGGGCGCCAAGGGCAGGGGAAGAGCGGGCAGAGCTTTCGGGGCTGGGCCCTTGCCTGCGGGAGCAGGAGCCCGACGTCCGCCCCTCCGGAAAAGAGGCTCGGCGGCGGCCGAGGGGCCCCGAGGGCTCCCGCCTCTGGCAAAGCCCGGAGCCCCAGCGCGGCCGGCCCTGCGCATAGGGCGCCAAGGGCAGGGGAAGAGCGGGCAGAGCTTTCGGGGCTGGGCCCTTGCCTGCGGGAGCAGGAGCCCGACGTCCGCCCCTCCGGAAAAGAGGCTCGGCGGCGGCCGAGGGGCCCCGAGGGCTCCCGCCTCTGGCAAAGCCCGGAGCCCCAGCGCGGCCGGCCCTGCGGATAGGGCGCCAAGGGCAGGGGAAGAGCGGGCAGAGCTTTCGGGGCTGGGCCCTTGCCTGCGGGAGCAGGAGCCCGACGTCCGCCCCTCCGGAAAAGAGGCTCGGCGGCGGCCGAGGGGCCCCGAGGGCTCCCGCCTCTGGCAAAGCCCGGAGCCCCAGCGCGGCCGGCCCTGCGGATAGGGCGCCAAGGGCAGGGGAAGAGCGGGCAGAGCTTTCGGGGCTGGGCCCTTGCCTGCGGGAGCAGGAGCCCGACGTCCGCCCCTCCGGAAAAGAGGCTCGGCGGCGGCCGAGGGGCCCCGAGGGCTCCCGCCTCTGGCAAAGCCCGGAGCCCCAGCGCGGCCGGCCCTGCGGATAGGGCGCCAAGGGCAGGGGAAGAGCGGGCAGAGCTTTCGGGGCTGGGCCCTTGCCTGCGGGAGCAGGAGCCCGACGTCCGCCCCTCCGGAAAAGAGGCTCGGCGGCGGCCGAGGGGCCCCGAGGGCTCCCGCCTCTGGCAAAGCCCGGAGCCCCAGCGCGGCCGGCCCTGCGGATAGGGCGCCAAGGGCAGGGGAAGAGCGGGCAGAGCTTTCGGGGCTGGGCCCTTGCCTGCGGGAGCAGGAGCCCGACGTCCGCCCCTCCGGAAAAGAGGCTCGGCGGCGGCCGAGGGGCCCCGAGGGCTCCCGCCTCTGGCAAAGCCCGGAGCCCCAGCGCGGCCGGCCCTGCGGATAGGGCGCCAAGGGCAGGGGAAGAGCGGGCAGAGCTTTCGGGGCTGGGCCCTTGCCTGCGGGAGCAGGAGCCCGACGTCCGCCCCTCCGGAAAAGAGGCTCGGCGGCGGCCGAGGGGCCCCGAGGGCTCCCGCCTCTGGCAAAGCCCGGAGCCCCAGCGCGGCCGGCCCTGCGCATAGGGCGCCAAGGGCAGGGGAAGAGCGGGCAGAGCTTTCGGGGCTGGGCCCTTGCCTGCGGGAGCAGGAGCCCGACGTCCGCCCCTCCGGAAAAGAGGCTCGGCGGCGGCCCAGGGGCCCCGAGGGCTCCCGCCTCTGGCAAAGCCCGGAGCCCCAGCGCGGCCGGCCCTGCGGATAGGGCGCCAAGGGCAGGGGAAGAGCGGGCAGAGCTTTCGGGGCTGGGCCCTTGCCTGCGGGAGCAGGAGCCCGACGTCCGCCCCTCCGGAAAAGAGGCTCGGCGGCGGCCGAGGGGCCCCGAGGGCTCCCGCCTCTGGCAAAGCCCGGAGCCCCAGCGCGGCCGGCCCTGCGCATAGGGCGCCAAGGGCAGGGGAAGAGCGGGCAGAGCTTTCGGGGCTGGGCCCTTGCCTGCGGGAGCAGGAGCGCGACGTCCGCCCCTCCGGAAAAGAGGCTCGGCGGCGGCCGAGGGGCCCCGAGGGCTCCCGCCTCTGGCAAAGCCCGGAGCCCCAGCGCGGCCAGCCCTGCGGATAGGGCGCCAAGGGCAGGGGAAGAGCGGGCAGAGCTTTCGGGGCTGGGCCCTTGCCTGCGGGAGCAGGAGCGCGACGTCCGCCCTCCGGAAAAGAGGCTCGGCGGCGGCCGAGGGGCCCCGAGGGCTCCCGCCTCTGGCAAAGCCCGGAGCCCCAGCGCGGCCGGCCCTGCGGATAGGGCGCCAAGGGCAGGGGAAGAGCGGGCAGAGCTTTCGGGGCTGGGCCCTTGCCTGCGGGAGCAGGAGCCCGACGTCCGCCCCTCCGGAAAAGAGGCTCGGCGGCGGCCGAGGGGCCCCGAGGGCTCCCGCCTCTGGCAAAGCCCGGAGCCCCAGCGTGGCCGGCCCTGCGGATAGGGCGCCAAGGGCAGGGGAAGAGCGGGCAGAGCTTTCGGGGCTGGGCCCTTGCCTGCGGGAGCAGGAGCGCGACGTCCGCCCCTCCGGAAAAGAGGCTCGGCGGCGGCCGAGGGGCCCCGAGGGCTCCCGCCTCTGGCAAAGCCCGGAGCCCCAGCGCGGCCAGCCCTGCGGATAGGGCGCCAAGGGCAGGGGAAGAGCGGGCAGAGCTTTCGGGGCTGGGCCCTTGCCTGCGGGAGCAGGAGCCCGACGTCCGCCCCTCCGGAAAAGAGGCTCGGCGGCGGCCGAGGGGCCCCGAGGGCTCCCGCCTCTGGCAAAGCCCGGAGCCCCAGCGCGGCCGGCCCTGCGGATAGGGCGCCAAGGGCAGGGGAAGAGCGGGCAGAGCTTTCGGGGCTGGGCCCTTGCCTGCGGGAGCAGGAGCCCGACGTCCGCCCCTCCGGAAAAGAGGCTCGGCGGCGGCCGAGGGGCCCCGAGGGCTCCCGCCTCTGGCAAAGCCCGGAGCCCCAGCGCGGCCGGCCCTGCGGATAGGGCGCCAAGGGCAGGGGAAGAGCGGGCAGAGCTTTCGGGGCTGGGCCCTTGCCTGCGGGAGCAGGAGCGCGACGTCCGCCCCTCCGGAAAAGAGGCTCGGCGGCGGCCGAGGGGCCCCGAGGGCTCCCGCCTCTGGCAAAGCCCGGAGCCCCAGCGCGGCCGGCCCTGCGGATAGGGCGCCAAGGGCAGGGGAAGAGCGGGCAGAGCTTTCGGGGCTGGGCCCTTGCCTGCGGGAGCAGGAGCCCGACGTCCGCCCCTCCGGAAAAGAGGCTCGGCGGCGGCCGAGGGGCCCCGAGGGCTCCCGCCTCTGGCAAAGCCCGGAGCCCCAGCGCGGCCGGCCCTGCGGATAGGGCGCCAAGGGCAGGGGAAGAGCGGGCAGAGCTTTCGGGGCTGGGCCCTTGCCTGCGGGAGCAGGAGCCCGACGTCCGCCCCTCCGGAAAAGAGGCTCGGCGGCGGCCGAGGGGCCCCGAGGGCTCCCGCCTCTGGCAAAGCCCGGAGCCCCAGCGCGGCCGGCCCTGCGGATAGGGCGCCAAGGGCAGGGGAAGAGCGGGCAGAGCTTTCGGGGGCTGGGCCCTTGCCTGCGGGAGCAGGAGCCCGACGTCCGCCCCTCCGGAAAAGAGGCTCGGCGGCGGCCGAGGGGCCCCGAGGGCTCCCGCCTCTGGCAAAGCCCGGAGCCCCAGCGCGGCCGGCCCTGCGGATAGGGCGCCAAGGGCAGGGGAAGAGCGGGCAGAGCTTTCGGGGCTGGGCCCTTGCCTGCGGGAGCAGGAGCCCGACGTCCGCCCCTCCGGAAAAGAGGCTCGGCGGCGGCCGAGGGGCCCCGAGGGCTCCCGCCTCTGGCAAAGCCCGGAGCCCCAGCGCGGCCGGCCCTGCGGATAGGGCGCCAAGGGCAGGGGAAGAGCGGGCAGAGCTTTCGGGGCTGGGCCCTTGCCTGCGGGAGCAGGAGCCCGACGTCCGCCCCTCCGGAAAAGAGGCTCGGCGGCGGCCGAGGGGCCCCGAGGGCTCCCGCCTCTGGCAAAGCCCGGAGCCCCAGCGCGGCCGGCCCTGCGGATAGGGCGCCAAGGGCAGGGGAAGAGCGGGCAGAGCTTTCGGGGCTGGGCCCTTGCCTGCGGGAGCAGGAGCCCGACGTCCGCCCCTCCGGAAAAGAGGCTCGGCGGCGGCCGAGGGGCCCCGAGGGCTCCCGCCTCTGGCAAAGCCCGGAGCCCCAGCGCGGCCGGCCCTGCGGATAGGGCGCCAAGGGCAGGGGAAGAGCGGGCAGAGCTTTCGGGGCTGGGCCCTTGCCTGCGGGAGCAGGAGCCCGACGTCCGCCCCTCCGGAAAAGAGGCTCGGCGGCGGCCGAGGGGCCCCGAGGGCTCCCGCCTCTGGCAAAGCCCGGAGCCCCAGCGCGGCCGGCCCTGCGGATAGGGCGCCAAGGGCAGGGGAAGAGCGGGCAGAGCTTTCGGGGCTGGGCCCTTGCCTGCGGGAGCAGGAGCCCGACGTCCGCCCCTCCGGAAAAGAGGCTCGGCGGCGGCCGAGGGGCCCCGAGGGCTCCCGCCTCTGGCAAAGCCCGGAGCCCCAGCGCGGCCGGCCCTGCGGATAGGGCGCCAAGGGCAGGGGAAGAGCGGGCAGAGCTTTCGGGGCTGGGCCCTTGCCTGCGGGAGCAGGAGCCCGACGTCCGCCCCTCCGGAAAAGAGGCTCGGCGGCGGCCGAGGGGCCCCGAGGGCTCCCGCCTCTGGCAAAGCCCGGAGCCCCAGCGCGGCCGGCCCTGCGGATAGGGCGCCAAGGGCAGGGGAAGAGCGGGCAGAGCTTTCGGGGCTGGGCCCTTGCCTGCGGGAGCAGGAGCCCGACGTCCGCCCCTCCGGAAAAGAGGCTCGGCGGCGGCCGAGGGGCCCCGAGGGCTCCCGCCTCTGGCAAAGCCCGGAGCCCCAGCGCGGCCGGCCCTGCGCATAGGGCGCCAAGGGCAGGGGAAGAGCGGGCAGAGCTTTCGGGGCTGGGCCCTTGCCTGCGGGAGCAGGAGCGCGACGTCCGCCCCTCCGGAAAAGAGGCTCGGCGGCGGCCGAGGGGCCCCGAGGGCTCCCGCCTCTGGCAAAGCCCGGAGCCCCAGCGCGGCCGGCCCTGCGGATAGGGCGCCAAGGGCAGGGGAAGAGCGGGCAGAGCTTTCGGGGCTGGGCCCTTGCCTGCGGGAGCAGGAGCCCGACGTCCGCCCCTCCGGAAAAGAGGCTCGGCGGCGGCCGAGGGGCCCCGAGGGCTCCCGCCTCTGGCAAAGCCCGGAGCCCCAGCGCGGCCAGCCCTGCGGATAGGGCGCCAAGGGCAGGGGAAGAGCGGGCAGAGCTTTCGGGGCTGGGCCCTTGCCTGCGGGAGCAGGAGCGCGACGTCCGCCCCTCCGGAAAAGAGGCTCGGCGGCGGCCGAGGGGCCCCGAGGGCTCCCGCCTCTGGCAAAGCCCGGAGCCCCAGCGCGGCCGGCCCTGCGCATAGGGCGCCAAGGGCAGGGGAAGAGCGGGCAGAGCTTTCGGGGCTGGGCCCTTGCCTGCGGGAGCAGGAGCCCGACGTCCGCCCCTCCGGAAAAGAGGCTCGGCGGCGGCCGAGGTGCCCCGAGGGCTCCCGCCTCTGGCAAAGCCCGGAGCCCCAGCGTGGCCGGCCCTGCGGATAGGGCGCCAAGGGCAGGGGAAGAGCGGGCAGAGCTTTCGGGGCTGGGCCCTTGCCTGCGGGAGCAGGAGCCCGACGTCCGCCCCTCCGGAAAAGAGGCTCGGCGGCGGCCGAGGGGCCCCGAGGGCTCCCGCCTCTGGCAAAGCCCGGAGCCCCAGCGCGGCCAGCCCTGCGGATAGGGCGCCAAGGGCAGGGGAAGAGCGGGCAGAGCTTTCGGGGCTGGGCCCTTGCCTGCGGGAGCAGGAGCCCGACGTCCGCCCCTCCGGAAAAGAGGCTCGGCGGCGGCCGAGGGGCCCCGAGGGCTCCCGCCTCTGGCAAAGCCCGGAGCCCCAGCGCGGCCGGCCCTGCGGATAGGGCGCCAAGGGCAGGGGAAGAGCGGGCAGAGCTTTCGGGGCTGGGCCCTTGCCTGCAGGAGCAGGACCCCGACGTCCGCCCCTCCGGAAAAGAGGCTCGGCGGCGGCCGAGGGGCCCCGAGGGCTCCCGCCTCTGGCAAAGCCCGGAGCCCCAGCGCGGCCGGCCCTGCGGATAGGGCGCCAAGGGCAGGGGAAGAGCGGGCAGAGCTTTCGGGGCTGGGCCCTTGCCTGCGGGAGCAGGAGCCCGACGTCCGCCCCTCCGGAAAAGAGGCTCGGCGGCGGCCGAGGGGCCCCGAGGGCTCCCGCCTCTGGCAAAGCCCGGAGCCCCAGCGCGGCCGGCCCTGCGCATAGGGCGCCAAGGGCAGGGGAAGAGCGGGCAGAGCTTTCGGGGCTGGGCCCTTGCCTGCGGGAGCAGGAGCGCGACGTCCGCCCCTCCGGAAAAGAGGCTCGGCGGCGGCCGAGGGGCCCCGAGGGCTCCCGCCTCTGGCAAAGCCCGGAGCCCCAGCGCGGCCGGCCCTGCGCATAGGGCGCCAAGGGCAGGGGAAGAGCGGGCAGAGCTTTCGGGGCTGGGCCCTTGCCTGTGGGAGCAGGAGCCCGACGTCCGCCCCTCCGGAAAAGAGGCTCGGCGGCGGCCGAGGGGCCCCGAGGGCTCCCGCCTCTGGCAAAGCCCGGAGCCCCAGCGCGGCCAGCCCTGCGGATAGGGCGCCAAGGGCAGGGGAAGAGCGGGCAGAGCTTTCGGGGCTGGGCCCTTGCCTGCGGGAGCAGGAGCCCGACGTCCGCCCCTCCGGAAAAGAGGCTCGGCGGCGGCCCAGGGGCCCCGAGGGCTCCCGCCTCTGGCAAAGCCCGGAGCCCCAGCGCGGCCGGCCCTGCGGATAGGGCGCCAAGGGCAGGGGAAGAGCGGGCAGAGCTTTCGGGGCTGGGCCCTTGCCTGCGGGAGCAGGAGCGCGACGTCCGCCCCTCCGGAAAAGAGGCTCGGCGGCGGCCGAGGGGCCCCGAGGGCTCCCGCCTCTGGCAAAGCCCGGAGCCCCAGCGCGGCCGGCCCTGCGCATAGGGCGCCAAGGGCAGGGGAAGAGCGGGCAGAGCTTTCGGGGCTGGGCCCTTGCCTGTGGGAGCAGGAGCGCGACGTCCGCCCCTCCGGAAAAGAGGCTCGGCGGCGGCCGAGGGGCCCCGAGGGCTCCCGCCTCTGGCAAAGCCCGGAGCCCCAGCACGGCCGGCCCTGCGGATAGGGCGCCAAGGGCAGGGGAAGAGCGGGCAGAGCTTTCGGGGCTGGGCCCTTGCCTGCGGGAGCAGGAGCCCGACGTCCGCCCCTCCGGAAAAGAGGCTCGGCGGCGGCCCAGGGGCCCCGAGGGCTCCCGCCTCTGGCAAAGCCCGGAGCCCCAGCGCGGCCGGCCCTGCGGATAGGGCGCCAAGGGCAGGGGAAGAGCGGGCAGAGCTTTCGGGGCTGGGCCCTTGCCTGCGGGAGCAGGAGCCCGACGTCCGCCCCTCCGGAAAAGAGGCTCGGCGGCGGCCGAGGGGCCCCGAGGGCTCCCGCCTCTGGCAAAGCCCGGAGCCCCAGCGCGGCCGGCCCTGCGGATAGGGCGCCAAGGGCAGGGGAAGAGCGGGCAGAGCTTTCGGGGCTGGGCCCTTGCCTGCGGGAGCAGGAGCCCGACGTCCGCCCCTCCGGAAAAGAGGCTCGGCGGCGGCCCAGGGGCCCCGAGGGCTCCCGCCTCTGGCAAAGCCCGGAGCCCCAGCGCGGCCGGCCCTGCGGATAGGGCGCCAAGGGCAGGGGAAGAGCGGGCAGAGCTTTCGGGGCTGGGCCCTTGCCTGCGGGAGCAGGAGCCCGACGTCCGCCCCTCCGGAAAAGAGGCTCGGCGGCGGCCGAGGGGCCCCGAGGGCTCCCGCCTCTGGCAAAGCCCGGAGCCCCAGCGCGGCCGGCCCTGCGCATAGGGCGCCAAGGGCAGGGGAAGAGCGGGCAGAGCTTTCGGGGCTGGGCCCTTGCCTGCGGGAGCAGGAGCCCGACGTCCGCCCCTCCGGAAAAGAGGCTCGGCGGCGGCCGAGGGGCCCCGAGGGCTCCCGCCTCTGGCAAAGCCCGGAGCCCCAGCGCGGCCGGCCCTGCGCATAGGGCGCCAAGGGCAGGGGAAGAGCGGGCAGAGCTTTCGGGGCTGGGCCCTTGCCTGCGGGAGCAGGAGCCCGACGTCCGCCCCTCCGGAAAAGAGGCTCGGCGGCGGCCGAGGGGCCCCGAGGGCTCCCGCCTCTGGCAAAGCCCGGAGCCCCAGCGCGGCCGGCCCTGCGCATAGGGCGCCAAGGGCAGGGGAAGAGCGGGCAGAGCTTTCGGGGCTGGGCCCTTGCCTGCGGGAGCAGGAGCCCGACGTCCGCCCCTCCGGAAAAGAGGCTCGGCGGCGGCCGAGGGGCCCCGAGGGCTCCCGCCTCTGGCAAAGCCCGGAGCCCCAGCGCGGCCGGCCCTGCGGATAGGGCGCCAAGGGCAGGGGAAGAGCGGGCAGAGCTTTCGGGGCTGGGCCCTTGCCTGCGGGAGCAGGAGCCCGACGTCCGCCCCTCCGGAAAAGAGGCTCGGCGGCGGCCGAGGGGCCCCGAGGGCTCCCGCCTCTGGCAAAGCCCGGAGCCCCAGCGCGGCCGGCCCTGCGCATAGGGCGCCAAGGGCAGGGGAAGAGCGGGCAGAGCTTTCGGGGCTGGGCCCTTGCCTGCGGGAGCAGGAGCCCGACGTCCGCCCCTCCGGAAAAGAGGCTCGGCGGCGGCCGACGGGCCCCGAGGGCTCCCGCCTCTGGCAAAGCCCGGAGCCCCAGCGCGGCCGGCCCTGCGGATAGGGCGCCAAGGGCAGGGGAAGAGCGGGCAGAGCTTTCGGGGCTGGGCCCTTGCCTGCGGGAGCAGGAGCCCGACGTCCGCCCCTCCGGAAAAGAGGCTCGGCGGCGGCCGAGGGGCCCCGAGGGCTCCCGCCTCTGGCAAAGCCCGGAGCCCCAGCGCGGCCGGCCCTGCGCATAGGGCGCCAAGGGCAGGGGAAGAGCGGGCAGAGCTTTCGGGGCTGGGCCCTTGCCTGCGGGAGCAGGAGCGCGACGTCCGCCCCTCCGGAAAAGAGGCTCGGCGGCGGCCGAGGGGCCCCGAGGGCTCCCGCCTCTGGCAAAGCCCGGAGCCCCAGCGCGGCCGGCCCTGCGGATAGGGCGCCAAGGGCAGGGGAAGAGCGGGCAGAGCTTTCGGGGCTGGGCCCTTGCCTGCGGGAGCAGGAGCCCGACGTCCGCCCCTCCGGAAAAGAGGCTCGGCGGCGGCCGAGGGGCCCCGAGGGCTCCCGCCTCTGGCAAAGCCCGGAGCCCCAGCGCGGCCGGCCCTGCGGATAGGGCGCCAAGGGCAGGGGAAGAGCAGGCAGAGCTTTCGGGGCTGGGCCCTTGCCTGCGGGAGCAGGAGCGCGACGTCCGCCCCTCCGGAAAAGAGGCTCGGCGGCGGCCGAGGGGCCCCGAGGGCTCCCGCCTCTGGCAAAGCCCGGAGCCCCAGCGCGGCCGGCCCTGCGGATAGGGCGCCAAGGGCAGGGGAAGAGCGGGCAGAGCTTTCGGGGCTGGGCCCTTGCCTGCGGGAGCAGGAGCCCGACGTCCGCCCCTCCGGAAAAGAGGCTCGGCGGCGGCCGAGGGGCCCCGAGGGCTCCCGCCTCTGGCAAAGCCCGGAGCCCCAGCGCGGCCGGCCCTGCGGATAGGGCGCCAAGGGCAGGGGAAGAGCGGGCAGAGCTTTCGGGGCTGGGCCCTTGCCTGCGGGAGCAGGAGCCCGACGTCCGCCCCTCCGGAAAAGAGGCTCGGCGGCGGCCGAGGGGCCCCGAGGGCTCCCGCCTCTGGCAAAGCCCGGAGCCCCAGCGCGGCCGGCCCTGCGGATAGGGCGCCAAGGGCAGGGGAAGAGCGGGCAGAGCTTTCGGGGCTGGGCCCTTGCCTGCGGGAGCAGGAGCCCGACGTCCGCCCCTCCGGAAAAGAGGCTCGGCGGCGGCCGAGGGGCCCCGAGGGCTCCCGCCTCTGGCAAAGCCCGGAGCCCCAGCGCGGCCGGCCCTGCGCATAGGGCGCCAAGGGCAGGGGAAGAGCGGGCAGAGCTTTCGGGGCTGGGCCCTTGCCTGCGGGAGCAGGAGCCCGACGTCCGCCCCTCCGGAAAAGAGGCTCGGCGGCGGCCAAGGGGCCCCGAGGGCTCCCGCCTCTGGCAAAGCCCGGAGCCCCAGCGCGGCCGGCCCTGCGCATAGGGCGCCAAGGGCAGGGGAAGAGCGGGCAGAGCTTTCGGGGCTGGGCCCTTGCCTGCGGGAGCAGGAGCCCGACGTCCGCCCCTCCGGAAAAGAGGCTCGGCGGCGGCCGAGGGGCCCCGAGGGCTCCCGCCTCTGGCAAAGCCCGGAGCCCCAGAGCGGCCGGCCCTGCGCATAGGGCGCCAAGGGCAGGGGAAGAGCGGGCAGAGCTTTCGGGGCTGGGCCCTTGCCTGCGGGAGCAGGAGCGCGACGTCCGCCCCTCCGGAAAAGAGGCTCGGCGGCGGCCGAGGGGCCCCGAGGGCTCCCGCCTCTGGCAAAGCCCGGAGCCCCAGCGCGGCCGGCCCTGCGGATAGGGCGCCAAGGGCAGGGGAAGAGCGGGCAGAGCTTTCGGGGCTGGGCCCTTGCCTGCGGGAGCAGGAGCCCGACGTCCGCCCCTCCGGAAAAGAGGCTCGGCGGCGGCCGAGGGGCCCCGAGGGCTCCCGCCTCTGGCAAAGCCCGGAGCCCCAGCGTGGCCGGCCCTGCGGATAGGGCGCCAAGGGCAGGGGAAGAGCGGGCAGAGCTTTCGGGGCTGGGCCCTTGCCTGCGGGAGCAGGAGCCCGACGTCCGCCCCTCCGGAAAAGAGGCTCGGCGGCGGCCGAGGGGCCCCGAGGGCTCCCGCCTCTGGCAAAGCCCGGAGCCCCAGCGCGGCTGGCCCTGCGGATAGGGCGCCAAGGGCAGGGGAAGAGCGGGCAGAGCTTTCGGGGCTGGGCCCTTGCCTGCGGGAGCAGGAGCCCGACGTCCGCCCCTCCGGAAAAGAGGCTCGGCGGCGGCCCAGGGGCCCCGAGGGCTCCCGCCTCTGGCAAAGCCCGGAGCCCCAGCGCGGCCGGCCCTGCGCATAGGGCGCCAAGGGCAGGGGAAGAGCGGGCAGAGCTTTCGGGGCTGGGCCCTTGCCTGCGGGAGCAGGAGCCCGACGTCCGCCCCTCCGGAAAAGAGGCTCGGCGGCGGCCGAGGGGCCCCGAGGGCTCCCGCCTCTGGCAAAGCCCGGAGCCCCAGCGCGGCCGGCCCTGCGGATAGGGCGCCAAGGGCAGGGGAAGAGCGGGCAGAGCTTTCGGGGCTGGGCCCTTGCCTGCGGGAGCAGGAGCCCGACGTCCGCCCCTCCGGAAAAGAGGCTCGGCGGCGGCCGAGGGGCCCCGAGGGCTCCCGCCTCTGGCAAAGCCCGGAGCCCCAGCGCGGCCGGCCCTGCGGATAGGGCGCCAAGGGCAGGGGAAGAGCGGGCAGAGCTTTCGGGGCTGGGCCCTTGCCTGCGGGAGCAGGAGCCCGACGTCCGCCCCTCCGGAAAAGAGGCTCGGCGGCGGCCGAGGGGCCCCGAGGGCTCCCGCCTCTGGCAAAGCCCGGAGCCCCAGCGCGGCCGGCCCTGCGCATAGGGCGCCAAGGGCAGGGGAAGAGCGGGCAGAGCTTTCGGGGCTGGGCCCTTGCCTGCGGGAGCAGGAGCCCGACGTCCGCCCCTCCGGAAAAGAGGCTCGGCGGCGGCCGACGGGCCCCGAGGGCTCCCGCCTCTGGCAAAGCCCGGAGCCCCAGCGCGGCCGGCCCTGCGGATAGGGCGCCAAGGGCAGGGGAAGAGCGGGCAGAGCTTTCGGGGCTGGGCCCTTGCCTGCGGGAGCAGGAGCCCGACGTCCGCCCCTCCGGAAAAGAGGCTCGGCGGCGGCCGAGGGGCCCCGAGGGCTCCCGCCTCTGGCAAAGCCCGGAGCCCCAGCGCGGCCGGCCCTGCGGATAGGGCGCCAAGGGCAGGGGAAGAGCGGGCAGAGCTTTCGGGGCTGGGCCCTTGCCTGCGGGAGCAGGAGCCCGACGTCCGCCCCTCCGGAAAAGAGGCTCGGCGGCGGCCGAGGGGCCCCGAGGGCTCCCGCCTCTGGCAAAGCCCGGAGCCCCAGCGCGGCCGGCCCTGCGGATAGGGCGCCAAGGGCAGGGGAAGAGCGGGCAGAGCTTTCGGGGCTGGGCCCTTGCCTGCGGGAGCAGGAGCCCGACGTCCGCCCCTCCGGAAAAGAGGCTCGGCGGCGGCCGAGGGGCCCCGAGGGCTCCCGCCTCTGGCAAAGCCCGGAGCCCCAGCGCGGCCGGCCCTGCGCATAGGGCGCCAAGGGCAGGGGAAGAGCGGGCAGAGCTTTCGGGGCTGGGCCCTTGCCTGCGGGAGCAGGAGCCCGACGTCCGCCCCTCCGGAAAAGAGGCTCGGCGGCGGCCGAGGGGCCCCGAGGGCTCCCGCCTCTGGCAAAGCCCGGAGCCCCAGCGCGGCCGGCCCTGCGCATAGGGCGCCAAGGGCAGGGGAAGAGCGGGCAGAGCTTTCGGGGCTGGGCCCTTGCCTGCGGGAGCAGGAGCCCGACGTCCGCCCCTCCGGAAAAGAGGCTCGGCGGCGGCCGAGGGGCCCCGAGGGCTCCCGCCTCTGGCAAAGCCCGGAGCCCCAGCGCGGCCGGCCCTGCGCATAGGGCGCCAAGGGCAGGGGAAGAGCGGGCAGAGCTTTCGGGGCTGGGCCCTTGCCTGCGGGAGCAGGAGCCCGACGTCCGCCCCTCCGGAAAAGAGGCTCGGCGGCGGCCCAGGGGCCCCGAGGGCTCCCGCCTCTGGCAAAGCCCGGAGCCCCAGCGCGGCCGGCCGTGCGCATAGGGCGCCAAGGGCAGGGGAAGAGCGGGCAGAGCTTTCGGGGCTGGGCCCTTGCCTGCGGGAGCAGGAGCCCGACGTCCGCCCCTCTGGAAAAGAGGCTCGGCGGCGGCCGAGGGGCCCCGAGGGCTCCCGCCTCTGGCAAAGCCCGGAGCCCCAGCGCGGCCGGCCCTGCGCATAGGGCGCCAAGGGCAGGGGAAGAGCGGGCAGAGCTTTCAGGGCTGGGCCCTTGCCTGCGGGAGCAGGAGCCCGACGTCCGCCCCTCCGGAAAAGAGGCTCGGCGGCGGCCGAGGGGCCCCGAGGGCTCCCGCCTCTGGCAAAGCCCGGAGCCCCAGCGCGGCCGGCCCTGCGGATAGGGCGCCAAGGGCAGGGGAAGAGCGGGCAGAGCTTTCGGGGCTGGGCCCTTGCCTGCGGGAGCAGGAGCCCGACGTCCGCCCCTCCGGAAAAGAGGCTCGGCGGCGGCCGAGGGGCCCCGAGGGCTCCCGCCTCTGGCAAAGCCCGGAGCCCCAGAGCGGCCGGCCCTGCGCATAGGGCGCCAAGGGCAGGGGAAGAGCGGGCAGAGCTTTCGGGGCTGGGCCCTTGCCTGCGGGAGCAGGAGCCCGACGTCCGCCCCTCCGGAAAAGAGGCTCGGCGGCGGCCGACGGGCCCCGAGGGCTCCCGCCTCTGGCAAAGCCCGGAGCCCCAGCGCGGCCGGCCCTGCGGATAGGGCGCCAAGGGCAGGGGAAGAGCGGGCAGAGCTTTCGGGGCTGGGCCCTTGCCTGCGGGAGCAGGAGCCCGACGTCCGCCCCTCCGGAAAAGAGGCTCGGCGGCGGCCGAGGGGCCCCGAGGGCTCCCGCCTCTGGCAAAGCCCGGAGCCCCAGCGCGGCTGGCCCTGCGGATAGGGCGCCAAGGGCAGGGGAAGAGCGGGCAGAGCTTTCGGGGCTGGGCCCTTGCCTGCGGGAGCAGGAGCCCGACGTCCGCCCCTCCGGAAAAGAGGCTCGGCGGCGGCCCAGGGGCCCCGAGGGCTCCCGCCTCTGGCAAAGCCCGGAGCCCCAGCGCGGCCGGCCCTGCGCATAGGGCGCCAAGGGCAGGGGAAGAGCGGGCAGAGCTTTCGGGGCTGGGCCCTTGCCTGCGGGAGCAGGAGCCCGACGTCCGCCCCTCCGGAAAAGAGGCTCGGCGGCGGCCGAGGGGCCCCGAGGGCTCCCGCCTCTGGCAAAGCCCGGAGCCCCAGCGCGGCCGGCCCTGCGGATAGGGCGCCAAGGGCAGGGGAAGAGCGGGCAGAGCTTTCGGGGCTGGGCCCTTGCCTGCGGGAGCAGGAGCCCGACGTCCGCCCCTCCGGAAAAGAGGCTCGGCGGCGGCCGAGGGGCCCCGAGGGCTCCCGCCTCTGGCAAAGCCCGGAGCCCCAGCGCGGCCGGCCCTGCGGATAGGGCGCCAAGGGCAGGGGAAGAGCGGGCAGAGCTTTCGGGGCTGGGCCCTTGCCTGCGGGAGCAGGAGCCCGACGTCCGCCCCTCCGGAAAAGAGGCTCGGCGGCGGCCGAGGGGCCCCGAGGGCTCCCGCCTCTGGCAAAGCCCGGAGCCCCAGCGCGGCCGGCCCTGCGCATAGGGCGCCAAGGGCAGGGGAAGAGCGGGCAGAGCTTTCGGGGCTGGGCCCTTGCCTGCGGGAGCAGGAGCCCGACGTCCGCCCCTCCGGAAAAGAGGCTCGGCGGCGGCCGAGGGGCCCCGAGGGCTCCCGCCTCTGGCAAAGCCCGGAGCCCCAGCGCGGCCGGCCCTGCGGATAGGGCGCCAAGGGCAGGGGAAGAGCGGGCAGAGCTTTCGGGGCTGGGCCCTTGCCTGCGGGAGCAGGAGCCCGACGTCCGCCCCTCCGGAAAAGAGGCTCGGCGGCGGCCGAGGGGCCCCGAGGGCTCCCGCCTCTGGCAAAGCCCGGAGCCCCAGCGCGGCCGGCCCTGCGGATAGGGCGCCAAGGGCAGGGGAAGAGCGGGCAGAGCTTTCGGGGCTGGGCCCTTGCCTGCGGGAGCAGGAGCCCGACGTCCGCCCCTCCGGAAAAGAGGCTCGGCGGCGGCCGAGGGGCCCCGAGGGCTCCCGCCTCTGGCAAAGCCCGGAGCCCCAGCGCGGCCGGCCCTGCGCATAGGGCGCCAAGGGCAGGGGAAGAGCGGGCAGAGCTTTCGGGGCTGGGCCCTTGCCTGCGGGAGCAGGAGCCCGACGTCCGCCCCTCCGGAAAAGAGGCTCGGCGGCGGCCGAGGGGCCCCGAGGGCTCCCGCCTCTGGCAAAGCCCGGAGCCCCAGCGCGGCCGGCCCTGCGCATAGGGCGCCAAGGGCAGGGGAAGAGCGGGCAGAGCTTTCGGGGCTGGGCCCTTGCCTGCGGGAGCAGGAGCCCGACGTCCGCCCCTCCGGAAAAGAGGCTCGGCGGCGGCCGAGGGGCCCCGAGGGCTCCCGCCTCTGGCAAAGCCCGGAGCCCCAGCGCGGCCGGCCCTGCGCATAGGGCGCCAAGGGCAGGGGAAGAGCGGGCAGAGCTTTCGGGGCTGGGCCCTTGCCTGCGGGAGCAGGAGCCCGACGTCCGCCCCTCCGGAAAAGAGGCTCGGCGGCGGCCGAGGGGCCCCGAGGGCTCCCGCCTCTGGCAAAGCCCGGAGCCCCAGCGCGGCCGGCCGTGCGCATAGGGCGCCAAGGGCAGGGGAAGAGCGGGCAGAGCTTTCGGGGCTGGGCCCTTGCCTGCGGGAGCAGGAGCCCGACGTCCGCCCCTCTGGAAAAGAGGCTCGGCGGCGGCCGAGGGGCCCCGAGGGCTCCCGCCTCTGGCAAAGCCCGGAGCCCCAGCGCGGCCGGCCCTGCGCATAGGGCGCCAAGGGCAGGGGAAGAGCGGGCAGAGCTTTCGGGGCTGGGCCCTTGCCTGCGGGAGCAGGAGCCCGACGTCCGCCCCTCCGGAAAAGAGGCTCGGCGGCGGCCGAGGGGCCCCGAGGGCTCCCGCCTCTGGCAAAGCCCGGAGCCCCAGCGCGGCCGGCCCTGCGGATAGGGCGCCAAGGGCAGGGGAAGAGCGGGCAGAGCTTTCGGGGCTGGGCCCTTGCCTGCGGGAGCAGGAGCCCGACGTCCGCCCCTCCGGAAAAGAGGCTCGGCGGCGGCCGAGGGGCCCCGAGGGCTCCCGCCTCTGGCAAAGCCCGGAGCCCCAGCGCGGCCGGCCCTGCGGATAGGGCGCCAAGGGCAGGGGAAGAGCGGGCAGAGCTTTCGGGGCTGGGCCCTTGCCTGCGGGAGCAGGAGCGCGACGTCCGCCCCTCCGGAAAAGAGGCTCGGCGGCGGCCGAGGGGCCCCGAGGGCTCCCGCCTCTGGCAAAGCCCGGAGCCCCAGCGCGGCCGGCCCTGCGGATAGGGCGCCAAGGGCAGGGGAAGAGCGGGCAGAGCTTTCGGGGCTGGGCCCTTGCCTGCGGGAGCAGGAGCGCGACGTCCGCCCCTCCGGAAAAGAGGCTCGGCGGCGGCCGAGGGGCCCCGAGGGCTCCCGCCTCTGGCAAAGCCCGGAGCCCCAGCGCGGCCGGCCCTGCGGATAGGGCGCCAAGGGCAGGGGAAGAGCGGGCAGAGCTTTCGGGGCTGGGCCCTTGCCTGCGGGAGCAGGAGCCCGACGTCCGCCCCTCCGGAAAAGAGGCTCGGCGGCGGCCGAGGGGCCCCGAGGGCTCCCGCCTCTGGCAAAGCCCGGAGCCCCAGCGCGGCCGGCCCTGCGCATAGGGCGCCAAGGGCAGGGGAAGAGCGGGCAGAGCTTTCGGGGCTGGGCCCTTGCCTGCGGGAGCAGGAGCCCGACGTCCGCCCCTCCGGAAAAGAGGCTCGGCGGCGGCCGAGGGGCCCCGAGGGCTCCCGCCTCTGGCAAAGCCCGGAGCCCCAGCGCGGCCGGCCCTGCGGATAGGGCGCCAAGGGCAGGGGAAGAGCGGGCAGAGCTTTCGGGGCTGGGCCCTTGCCTGCGGGAGCAGGAGCCCGACGTCCGCCCCTCCGGAAAAGAGGCTCGGCGGCGGCCGAGGGGCCCCGAGGGCTCCCGCCTCTGGCAAAGCCCGGAGCCCCAGCGCGGCCGGCCCTGCGGATAGGGCGCCAAGGGCAGGGGAAGAGCAGGCAGAGCTTTCGGGGCTGGGCCCTTGCCTGCGGGAGCAGGAGCGCGACGTCCGCCCCTCCGGAAAAGAGGCTCGGCGGCGGCCGAGGGGCCCCGAGGGCTCCCGCCTCTGGCAAAGCCCGGAGCCCCAGCGCGGCCGGCCCTGCGGATAGGGCGCCAAGGGCAGGGGAAGAGCGGGCAGAGCTTTCGGGGCTGGGCCCTTGCCTGCGGGAGCAGGAGCGCGACGTCCGCCCCTCCGGAAAAGAGGCTCGGCGGCAGCCGAGGGGCCCCGAGGGCTCCCGCCTCTGGCAAAGCCCGGAGCCCCAGCGCGGCCGGCCGTGCGCATAGGGCGCCAAGGGCAGGGGAAGAGCGGGCAGAGCTTTCGGGGCTGGGCCCTTGCCTGCGGGAGCAGGAGCCCGACGTCCGCCCCTCCGGAAAAGAGGCTCGGCGGCGGCCGAGGGGCCCCGAGGGCTCCCGCCTCTGGCAAAGCCCGGAGCCCCAGCGCGGCCGGCCCTGCGGATAGGGCGCCAAGGGCAGGGGAAGAGCGGGCAGAGCTTTCGGGGCTGGGCCCTTGCCTGCGGGAGCAGGAGCCCGACGTCCGCCCCTCCGGAAAAGAGGCTCGGCGGCGGCCGAGGGGCCCCGAGGGCTCCCGCCTCTGGCAAAGCCCGGAGCCCCAGCGCGGCCGGCCCTGCGGATAGGGCGCCAAGGGCAGGGGAAGAGCAGGCAGAGCTTTCGGGGCTGGGCCCTTGCCTGCGGGAGCAGGAGCGCGACGTCCGCCCCTCCGGAAAAGAGGCTCGGCGGCGGCCGAGGGGCCCCGAGGGCTCCCGCCTCTGGCAAAGCCCGGAGCCCCAGCGCGGCCGGCCCTGCGGATAGGGCGCCAAGGGCAGGGGAAGAGCGGGCAGAGCTTTCGGGGCTGGGCCCTTGCCTGCGGGAGCAGGAGCGCGACGTCCGCCCCTCCGGAAAAGAGGCTCGGCGGCAGCCGAGGGGCCCCGAGGGCTCCCGCCTCTGGCAAAGCCCGGAGCCCCAGCGCGGCCGGCCGTGCGCATAGGGCGCCAAGGGCAGGGGAAGAGCGGGCAGAGCTTTCGGGGCTGGGCCCTTGCCTGCGGGAGCAGGAGCCCGACGTCCGCCCCTCTGGAAAAGAGGCTCGGCGGCGGCCGAGGGGCCCCGAGGGCTCCCGCCTCTGGCAAAGCCCGGAGCCCCAGCGCGGCCGGCCCTGCGGATAGGGCGCCAAGGGCAGGGGAAGAGCGGGCAGAGCTTTCGGGGCTGGGCCCTTGCCTGCGGGAGCAGGAGCCCGACGTCCGCCCCTCCGGAAAAGAGGCTCGGCGGCGGCCGACGGGCCCCGAGGGCTCCCGCCTCTGGCAAAGCCCGGAGCCCCAGCGCGGCCGGCCCTGCGGATAGGGCGCCAAGGGCAGGGGAAGAGCGGGCAGAGCTTTCGGGGCTGGGCCCTTGCCTGCGGGAGCAGGAGCCCGACGTCCGCCCCTCCGGAAAAGAGGCTCGGCGGCGGCCGAGGGGCCCCGAGGGCTCCCGCCTCTGGCAAAGCCCGGAGCCCCAGCGCGGCCGGCCCTGCGCATAGGGCGCCAAGGGCAGGGGAAGAGCGGGCAGAGCTTTCGGGGCTGGGCCCTTGCCTGCGGGAGCAGGAGCCCGACGTCCGCCCCTCCGGAAAAGAGGCTCGGCGGCGGCCAAGGGGCCCCGAGGGCTCCCGCCTCTGGCAAAGCCCGGAGCCCCAGCGCGGCCGGCCCTGCGCATAGGGCGCCAAGGGCAGGGGAAGAGCGGGCAGAGCTTTCGGGGCTGGGCCCTTGCCTGCGGGAGCAGGAGCCCGACGTCCGCCCCTCCGGAAAAGAGGCTCGGCGGCGGCCGAGGGGCCCCGAGGGCTCCCGCCTCTGGCAAAGCCCGGAGCCCCAGAGCGGCCGGCCCTGCGCATAGGGCGCCAAGGGCAGGGGAAGAGCGGGCAGAGCTTTCGGGGCTGGGCCCTTGCCTGCGGGAGCAGGAGCGCGACGTCCGCCCCTCCGGAAAAGAGGCTCGGCGGCGGCCGAGGGGCCCCGAGGGCTCCCGCCTCTGGCAAAGCCCGGAGCCCCAGCGCGGCCGGCCCTGCGGATAGGGCGCCAAGGGCAGGGGAAGAGCGGGCAGAGCTTTCGGGGCTGGGCCCTTGCCTGCAGGAGCAGGAGCCTGACGTCCGCCCCTCCGGAAAAGAGGCTCGGCGGCGGCCGAGGGGCCTCGAGGGCTCCCGCCTCTGGCAAAGCCCGGAGCCCCAGCGCGGCCGGCCCTGCGGATAGGGCGCCAAGGGCAGGGGAAGAGCGGGCAGAGCTTTCGGGGCTGGGCCCTTGCCTGCGGGAGCAGGAGCGCGACGTCCGCCCCTCCGGAAAAGAGGCTCGGCGGCGGCCGAGGGGCCCCGAGGGCTCCCGCCTCTGGCAAAGCCCGGAGCCCCAGCGCGGCCGGCCCTGCGGATAGGGCGCCAAGGGCAGGGGAAGAGCGGGCAGAGCTTTCGGGGCTGGGCCCTTGCCTGCGGGAGCAGGAGCCCGACGTCCGCCCCTCCGGAAAAGAGGCTCGGCGGCGGCCGAGGGGCCCCGAGGGCTCCCGCCTCTGGCAAAGCCCGGAGCCCCAGCGCGGCCGGCCCTGCGGATAGGGCGCCAAGGGCAGGGGAAGAGCGGGCAGAGCTTTCGGGGCTGGGCCCTTGCCTGCGGGAGCAGGAGCCCGACGTCTGCCCCTCCGGAAAAGAGGCTCGGCGGCGGCCGAGGGGCCCCGAGGGCTCCCGCCTCTGGCAAAGCCCGGAGCCCCAGCACGGCCGGCCCTGCGGATAGGGCGCCAAGGGCAGGGGAAGAGCGGGCAGAGCTTTCGGGGCTGGGCCCTTGCCTGCGGGAGCAGGAGCCCGACGTCCGCCCCTCCGGAAAAGAGGCTCGGCGGCGGCCGAGGGGCCCCGAGGGCTCCCGCCTCGGGCAAAGCCCGGAGCCCCAGCGCGGCCGGCCCTGCGGATAGGGCGCCAAGGGCAGGGGAAGAGCGGGCAGAGCTTTCGGGGCTGGGCCCTTGCCTGCGGGAGCAGGAGCTCGACGTCCGCCCCTCCGGAAAAGAGGCTCGGCGGCGGCCGAGGGGCCCCGAGGGCTCCCGCCTCTGGCAAAGCCCGGAGCCCCAGCGCGGCCGGCCCTGCGGATAGGGCGCCAAGGGCAGGGGAAGAGCGGGCAGAGCTTTCGGGGCTGGGCCCTTGCCTGCGGGAGCAGGAGCCCGACGTCCGCCCCTCCGGAAAAGAGGCTCGGCGGCGGCCGAGGGGCCCCGAGGGCTCCCGCCTCTGGCAAAGCCCGGAGCCCCAGCGCGGCCGGCCCTGCGGATAGGGCGCCAAGGGCAGGGGAAGAGCGGGCAGAGCTTTCGGGGCTGGGCCCTTGCCTGCGGGAGCAGGAGCGCGACGTCCGCCCCTCCGGAAAAGAGGCTCGGCGGCGGCCGAGGGGCCCCGAGGGCTCCCGCCTCTGGCAAAGCCCGGAGCCCCAGCGCGGCCGGCCCTGCGGATAGGGCGCCAAGGGCAGGGGAAGAGCGGGCAGAGCTTTCGGGGCTGGGCCCTTGCCTGCGGGAGCAGGAGCCCGACGTCCGCCCCTCCGGAAAAGAGGCTCGGCGGCGGCCGAGGGGCCCCGAGGGCTCCCGCCTCTGGCAAAGCCCGGAGCCCCAGCGCGGCCGGCCCTGCGCATAGGGCGCCAAGGGCAGGGGAAGAGCGGGCAGAGCTTTCGGGGCTGGGCCCTTGCCTGCGGGAGCAGGAGCCCGACGTCCGCCCCTCCGGAAAAGAGGCTCGGCGGCGGCCGAGGGGCCCCGAGGGCTCCCGCCTCTGGCAAAGCCCGGAGCCCCAGCGCGGCCGGCCCTGCGGATAGGGCGCCAAGGGCAGGGGAAGAGCGGGCAGAGCTTTCGGGGCTGGGCCCTTGCCTGCGGGAGCAGGAGCGCGACGTCCGCCCCTCCGGAAAAGAGGCTCGGCGGCGGCCGAGGGGCCCCGAGGGCTCCCGCCTCGGGCAAAGCCCGGAGCCCCAGCGCGGCCGGCCCTGCGGATAGGGCGCCAAGGGCAGGGGAAGAGCGGGCAGAGCTTTCGGGGCTGGGCCCTTGCCTGCGGGAGCAGGAGCTCGATGTCCGCCCCTCCGGAAAAGAGGCTCGGCGGCGGCCGAGGGGCCCCGAGGGCTCCCGCCTCTGGCAAAGCCCGGAGCCCCAGCGCGGCCGGCCCTGCGGATAGGGCGCCAAGGGCAGGGGAAGAGCGGGCAGAGCTTTCGGGGCTGGGCCCTTGCCTGCGGGAGCAGGAGCCCGACGTCCGCCCCTCCGGAAAAGAGGCTCGGCGGCGGCCGAGGGGCCCCGAGGGCTCCCGCCTCTGGCAAAGCCCGGAGCCCCAGCGCGGCCGGCCCTGCGCATAGGGCGCCAAGGGCAGGGGAAGAGCGGGCAGAGCTTTCGGGGCTGGGCCCTTGCCTGCGGGAGCAGGAGCCCGACGTCCGCCCCTCCGGAAAAGAGGCTCGGCGGCGGCCGAGGGGCCCCGAGGGCTCCCGCCTCTGGCAAAGCCCGGAGCCCCAGCGCGGCCGGCCCTGCGCATAGGGCGCCAAGGGCAGGGGAAGAGCGGGCAGAGCTTTCGGGGCTGGGCCCTTGCCTGCGGGAGCAGGAGCGCGACGTCCGCCCCTCCGGAAAAGAGGCTCGGCGGCGGCCGAGGGGCCCCGAGGGCTCCCGCCTCTGGCAAAGCCCGGAGCCCCAGCGCGGCCGGCCCTGCGGATAGGGCGCCAAGGGCAGGGGAAGAGCGGGCAGAGCTTTCGGGGCTGGGCCCTTGCCTGCGGGAGCAGGAGCGCGACGTCCGCCCCTCCGGAAAAGAGGCTCGGCGGCGGCCGAAGGGCCCCGAGGGCTCCCGCCTCTGGCAAAGCCCGGAGCCCCAGCGCGGCCGGCCCTGCGGATAGGGCGCCAAGGGCAGGGGAAGAGCGGGCAGAGCTTTCGGGGCTGGGCCCTTGCCTGCGGGAGCAGGAGCCCGACGTCCGCCCCTCCGGAAAAGAGGCTCGGCGGCGGCCGAGGGGCCCCGAGGGCTCCCGCCTCTGGCAAAGCCCGGAGCCCCAGCGCGGCCGGCCCTGCGGATAGGGCGCCAAGGGCAGGGGAAGAGCGGGCAGAGCTTTCGGGGCTGGGCCCTTGCCTGCGGGAGCAGGAGCCCGACGTCCGCCCCTCCGGAAAAGAGGCTCGGCGGCGGCCGAGGGGCCCCGAGGGCTCCCGCCTCTGGCAAAGCCCGGAGCCCCAGCGCGGCCGGCCCTGCGGATAGGGCGCCAAGGGCAGGGGAAGAGCGGGCAGAGCTTTCGGGGCTGGGCCCTTGCCTGCGGGAGCAGGAGCGCGACGTCCGCCCCTCCGGAAAAGAGGCTCGGCGGCGGCCGAGGGGCCCCGAGGGCTCCCGCCTCTGGCAAAGCCCGGAGCCCCAGCGCGGCCGGCCCTGCGGATAGGGCGCCAAGGGCAGGGGAAGAGCGGGCAGAGCTTTCGGGGCTGGGCCCTTGCCTGCGGGAGCAGGAGCGCGACGTCCGCCCCTCCGGAAAAGAGGCTCGGCGGCGGCCGAGGGGCCCCGAGGGCTCCCGCCTCTGGCAAAGCCCGGAGCCCCAGCGCGGCCGGCCCTGCGGATAGGGCGCCAAGGGCAGGGGAAGAGCGGGCAGAGCTTTCGGGGCTGGGCCCTTGCCTGCGGGAGCAGGAGCCCGACGTCCGCCCCTCCGGAAAAGAGGCTCGGCGGCGGCCGAGGGGCCCCGAGGGCTCCCGCCTCTGGCAAAGCCCGGAGCCCCAGCGCGGCCGGCCCTGCGGATAGGGCGCCAAGGGCAGGGGAAGAGCGGGCAGAGCTTTCGGGGCTGGGCCCTTGCCTGCGGGAGCAGGAGCCCGACGTCCGCCCCTCCGGAAAAGAGGCTCGGCGGCGGCCGAGGGGCCCCGAGGGCTCCCGCCTCTGGCAAAGCCCGGAGCCCCAGCGCGGCCGGCCCTGCGGATAGGGCGCCAAGGGCAGGGGAAGAGCGGGCAGAGCTTTCGGGGCTGGGCCCTTGCCTGCGGGAGCAGGAGCCCGACGTCCGCCCCTCCGGAAAAGAGGCTCGGCGGCGGCCGAGGGGCCCCGAGGGCTCCCGCCTCTGGCAAAGCCCGGAGCCCCAGCGCGGCCGGCCCTGCGCATAGGGCGCCAAGGGCAGGGGAAGAGCGGGCAGAGCTTTCGGGGCTGGGCCCTTGCCTGCGGGAGCAGGAGCCCGACGTCCGCCCCTCCGGAAAAGAGGCTCGGCGGCGGCCGAGGGGCCCCGAGGGCTCCCGCCTCTGGCAAAGCCCGGAGCCCCAGCGCGGCCGGCCCTGCGCATAGGGCGCCAAGGGCAGGGGAAGAGCGGGCAGAGCTTTCGGGGCTGGGCCCTTGCCTGCGGGAGCAGGAGCCCGACGTCCGCCCCTCCGGAAAAGAGGCTCGGCGGCGGCCGAGGGGCCCCGAGGGCTCCCGCCTCTGGCAAAGCCCGGAGCCCCAGCGCGGCCGGCCCTGCGGATAGGGCGCCAAGGGCAGGGGAAGAGCGGGCAGAGCTTTCGGGGCTGGGCCCTTGCCTGCGGGAGCAGGAGCCCGACGTCCGCCCCTCCGGAAAAGAGGCTCGGCGGCGGCCGAGGGGCCCCGAGGGCTCCCGCCTCTGGCAAAGCCCGGAGCCCCAGCGCGGCCGGCCCTGCGGATAGGGCGCCAAGGGCAGGGGAAGAGCAGGCAGAGCTTTCGGGGCTGGGCCCTTGCCTGCGGGAGCAGGAGCGCGACGTCCGCCCCTCCGGAAAAGAGGCTCGGCGGCGGCCGAGGGGCCCCGAGGGCTCCCGCCTCTGGCAAAGCCCGGAGCCCCAGCGCGGCCGGCCCTGCGGATAGGGCGCCAAGGGCAGGGGAAGAGCGGGCAGAGCTTTCGGGGCTGGGCCCTTGCCTGCGGGAGCAGGAGCGCGACGTCCGCCCCTCCGGAAAAGAGGCTCGGCGGCAGCCGAGGGGCCCCGAGGGCTCCCGCCTCTGGCAAAGCCCGGAGCCCCAGCGCGGCCGGCCGTGCGCATAGGGCGCCAAGGGCAGGGGAAGAGCGGGCAGAGCTTTCGGGGCTGGGCCCTTGCCTGCGGGAGCAGGAGCCCGACGTCCGCCCCTCCGGAAAAGAGGCTCGGCGGCGGCCGAGGGGCCCCGAGGGCTCCCGCCTCTGGCAAAGCCCGGAGCCCCAGCGCGGCCGGCCCTGCGGATAGGGCGCCAAGGGCAGGGGAAGAGCGGGCAGAGCTTTCGGGGCTGGGCCCTTGCCTGCGGGAGCAGGAGCCCGACGTCCGCCCCTCCGGAAAAGAGGCTCGGCGGCGGCCGAGGGGCCCCGAGGGCTCCCGCCTCTGGCAAAGCCCGGAGCCCCAGCGCGGCCGGCCCTGCGGATAGGGCGCCAAGGGCAGGGGAAGAGCAGGCAGAGCTTTCGGGGCTGGGCCCTTGCCTGCGGGAGCAGGAGCGCGACGTCCGCCCCTCCGGAAAAGAGGCTCGGCGGCGGCCGAGGGGCCCCGAGGGCTCCCGCCTCTGGCAAAGCCCGGAGCCCCAGCGCGGCCGGCCCTGCGGATAGGGCGCCAAGGGCAGGGGAAGAGCGGGCAGAGCTTTCGGGGCTGGGCCCTTGCCTGCGGGAGCAGGAGCGCGACGTCCGCCCCTCCGGAAAAGAGGCTCGGCGGCAGCCGAGGGGCCCCGAGGGCTCCCGCCTCTGGCAAAGCCCGGAGCCCCAGCGCGGCCGGCCGTGCGCATAGGGCGCCAAGGGCAGGGGAAGAGCGGGCAGAGCTTTCGGGGCTGGGCCCTTGCCTGCGGGAGCAGGAGCCCGACGTCCGCCCCTCTGGAAAAGAGGCTCGGCGGCGGCCGAGGGGCCCCGAGGGCTCCCGCCTCTGGCAAAGCCCGGAGCCCCAGCGCGGCCGGCCCTGCGCATAGGGCGCCAAGGGCAGGGGAAGAGCGGGCAGAGCTTTCGGGGCTGGGCCCTTGCCTGCGGGAGCAGGAGCCCGACGTCCGCCCCTCCGGAAAAGAGGCTCGGCGGCGGCCGAGGGGCCCCGAGGGCTCCCGCCTCTGGCAAAGCCCGGAGCCCCAGCGCGGCCGGCCCTGCGGATAGGGCGCCAAGGGCAGGGGAAGAGCGGGCAGAGCTTTCGGGGCTGGGCCCTTGCCTGCGGGAGCAGGAGCCCGACGTCCGCCCCTCCGGAAAAGAGGCTCGGCGGCGGCCGAGGGGCCCCGAGGGCTCCCGCCTCTGGCAAAGCCCGGAGCCCCAGCGCGGCCGGCCCTGCGCATAGGGCGCCAAGGGCAGGGGAAGAGCGGGCAGAGCTTTCGGGGCTGGGCCCTTGCCTGCGGGAGCAGGAGCGCGACGTCCGCCCCTCCGGAAAAGAGGCTCGGCGGCGGCCGAGGGGCCCCGAGGGCTCCCGCCTCTGGCAAAGCCCGGAGCCCCAGCGCGGCCGGCCCTGCGGATAGGGCGCCAAGGGCAGGGGAAGAGCGGGCAGAGCTTTCGGGGCTGGGCCCTTGCCTGCGGGAGCAGGAGCCCGACGTCCGCCCCTCCGGAAAAGAGGCTCGGCGGCGGCCGAGGGGCCCCGAGGGCTCCCGCCTCTGGCAAAGCCCGGAGCCCCAGCGCGGCCGGCCCTGCGGATAGGGCGCCAAGGGCAGGGGAAGAGCGGGCAGAGCTTTCGGGGCTGGGCCCTTGCCTGCGGGAGCAGGAGCCCGACGTCCGCCCCTCCGGAAAAGAGGCTCGGCGGCGGCCGAGGGGCCCCGAGGGCTCCCGCCTCTGGCAAAGCCCGGAGCCCCAGCGCGGCCGGCCCTGCGGATAGGGCGCCAAGGGCAGGGGAAGAGCGGGCAGAGCTTTCGGGGCTGGGCCCTTGCCTGCGGGAGCAGGAGCCCGACGTCCGCCCCTCCGGAAAAGAGGCTCGGCGGCGGCCGAGGGGCCCCGAGGGCTCCCGCCTCTGGCAAAGCCCGGAGCCCCAGCGCGGCCGGCCCTGCGCATAGGGCGCCAAGGGCAGGGGAAGAGCGGGCAGAGCTTTCGGGGCTGGGCCCTTGCCTGCGGGAGCAGGAGCCCGACGTCCGCCCCTCCGGAAAAGAGGCTCGGCGGCGGCCAAGGGGCCCCGAGGGCTCCCGCCTCTGGCAAAGCCCGGAGCCCCAGCGCGGCCGGCCCTGCGCATAGGGCGCCAAGGGCAGGGGAAGAGCGGGCAGAGCTTTCGGGGCTGGGCCCTTGCCTGCGGGAGCAGGAGCCCGACGTCCGCCCCTCCGGAAAAGAGGCTCGGCGGCGGCCGAGGGGCCCCGAGGGCTCCCGCCTCTGGCAAAGCCCGGAGCCCCAGAGCGGCCGGCCCTGCGCATAGGGCGCCAAGGGCAGGGGAAGAGCGGGCAGAGCTTTCGGGGCTGGGCCCTTGCCTGCGGGAGCAGGAGCGCGACGTCCGCCCCTCCGGAAAAGAGGCTCGGCGGCGGCCGAGGGGCCCCGAGGGCTCCCGCCTCTGGCAAAGCCCGGAGCCCCAGCGCGGCCGGCCCTGCGGATAGGGCGCCAAGGGCAGGGGAAGAGCGGGCAGAGCTTTCGGGGCTGGGCCCTTGCCTGCAGGAGCAGGAGCCTGACGTCCGCCCCTCCGGAAAAGAGGCTCGGCGGCGGCCGAGGGGCCTCGAGGGCTCCCGCCTCTGGCAAAGCCCGGAGCCCCAGCGCGGCCGGCCCTGCGGATAGGGCGCCAAGGGCAGGGGAAGAGCGGGCAGAGCTTTCGGGGCTGGGCCCTTGCCTGCGGGAGCAGGAGCGCGACGTCCGCCCCTCCGGAAAAGAGGCTCGGCGGCGGCCGAGGGGCCCCGAGGGCTCCCGCCTCTGGCAAAGCCCGGAGCCCCAGCGCGGCCGGCCCTGCGGATAGGGCGCCAAGGGCAGGGGAAGAGCGGGCAGAGCTTTCGGGGCTGGGCCCTTGCCTGCGGGAGCAGGAGCGCGACGTCCGCCCCTCCGGAAAAGAGGCTCGGCGGCGGCCGAGGGGCCCCGAGGGCTCCCGCCTCTGGCAAAGCCCGGAGCCCCAGCGCGGCCGGCCCTGCGGATAGGGCGCCAAGGGCAGGGGAAGAGCGGGCAGAGCTTTCGGGGCTGGGCCCTTGCCTGCGGGAGCAGGAGCCCGACGTCCGCCCCTCCGGAAAAGAGGCTCGGCGGCGGCCGAGGGGCCCCGAGGGCTCCCGCCTCTGGCAAAGCCCGGAGCCCCAGCGCGGCCGGCCCTGCGGATAGGGCGCCAAGGGCAGGGGAAGAGCGGGCAGAGCTTTCGGGGCTGGGCCCTTGCCTGCGGGAGCAGGAGCCCGACGTCTGCCCCTCCGGAAAAGAGGCTCGGCGGCGGCCGAGGGGCCCCGAGGGCTCCCGCCTCTGGCAAAGCCCGGAGCCCCAGCACGGCCGGCCCTGCGGATAGGGCGCCAAGGGCAGGGGAAGAGCGGGCAGAGCTTTCGGGGCTGGGCCCTTGCCTGCGGGAGCAGGAGCCCGACGTCCGCCCCTCCGGAAAAGAGGCTCGGCGGCGGCCGAGGGGCCCCGAGGGCTCCCGCCTCGGGCAAAGCCCGGAGCCCCAGCGCGGCCGGCCCTGCGGATAGGGCGCCAAGGGCAGGGGAAGAGCGGGCAGAGCTTTCGGGGCTGGGCCCTTGCCTGCGGGAGCAGGAGCTCGACGTCCGCCCCTCCGGAAAAGAGGCTCGGCGGCGGCCGAGGGGCCCCGAGGGCTCCCGCCTCTGGCAAAGCCCGGAGCCCCAGCGCGGCCGGCCCTGCGGATAGGGCGCCAAGGGCAGGGGAAGAGCGGGCAGAGCTTTCGGGGCTGGGCCCTTGCCTGCGGGAGCAGGAGCCCGACGTCCGCCCCTCCGGAAAAGAGGCTCGGCGGCGGCCGAGGGGCCCCGAGGGCTCCCGCCTCTGGCAAAGCCCGGAGCCCCAGCGCGGCCGGCCCTGCGGATAGGGCGCCAAGGGCAGGGGAAGAGCGGGCAGAGCTTTCGGGGCTGGGCCCTTGCCTGCGGGAGCAGGAGCGCGACGTCCGCCCCTCCGGAAAAGAGGCTCGGCGGCGGCCGAGGGGCCCCGAGGGCTCCCGCCTCTGGCAAAGCCCGGAGCCCCAGCGCGGCCGGCCTGCGGATAGGGCGCCAAGGGCAGGGGAAGAGCGGGCAGAGCTTTCGGGGCTGGGCCCTTGCCTGCGGGAGCAGGAGCCCGACGTCCGCCCCTCCGGAAAAGAGGCTCGGCGGCGGCCGAGGGGCCCCGAGGGCTCCCGCCTCTGGCAAAGCCCGGAGCCCCAGCGCGGCCGGCCCTGCGCATAGGGCGCCAAGGGCAGGGGAAGAGCGGGCAGAGCTTTCGGGGCTGGGCCCTTGCCTGCGGGAGCAGGAGCCCGACGTCCGCCCCTCCGGAAAAGAGGCTCGGCGGCGGCCGAGGGGCCCCGAGGGCTCCCGCCTCTGGCAAAGCCCGGAGCCCCAGCGCGGCCGGCCCTGCGGATAGGGCGCCAAGGGCAGGGGAAGAGCGGGCAGAGCTTTCGGGGCTGGGCCCTTGCCTGCGGGAGCAGGAGCGCGACGTCCGCCCCTCCGGAAAAGAGGCTCGGCGGCGGCCGAGGGGCCCCGAGGGCTCCCGCCTCGGGCAAAGCCCGGAGCCCCAGCGCGGCCGGCCCTGCGGATAGGGCGCCAAGGGCAGGGGAAGAGCGGGCAGAGCTTTCGGGGCTGGGCCCTTGCCTGCGGGAGCAGGAGCTCGATGTCCGCCCCTCCGGAAAAGAGGCTCGGCGGCGGCCGAGGGGCCCCGAGGGCTCCCGCCTCTGGCAAAGCCCGGAGCCCCAGCGCGGCCGGCCCTGCGGATAGGGCGCCAAGGGCAGGGGAAGAGCGGGCAGAGCTTTCGGGGCTGGGCCCTTGCCTGCGGGAGCAGGAGCCCGACGTCCGCCCCTCCGGAAAAGAGGCTCGGCGGCGGCCGAGGGGCCCCGAGGGCTCCCGCCTCTGGCAAAGCCCGGAGCCCCAGCGCGGCCGGCCCTGCGCATAGGGCGCCAAGGGCAGGGGAAGAGCGGGCAGAGCTTTCGGGGCTGGGCCCTTGCCTGCGGGAGCAGGAGCCCGACGTCCGCCCCTCCGGAAAAGAGGCTCGGCGGCGGCCGAGGGGCCCCGAGGGCTCCCGCCTCTGGCAAAGCCCGGAGCCCCAGCGCGGCCGGCCCTGCGCATAGGGCGCCAAGGGCAGGGGAAGAGCGGGCAGAGCTTTCGGGGCTGGGCCCTTGCCTGCGGGAGCAGGAGCGCGACGTCCGCCCCTCCGGAAAAGAGGCTCGGCGGCGGCCGAGGGGCCCCGAGGGCTCCCGCCTCTGGCAAAGCCCGGAGCCCCAGCGCGGCCAGCCCTGCGGATAGGGCGCCAAGGGCAGGGGAAGAGCGGGCAGAGCTTTCGGGGCTGGGCCCTTGCCTGCGGGAGCAGGAGCGCGACGTCCGCCCCTCCGGAAAAGAGGCTCGGCGGCGGCCGAAGGGCCCCGAGGGCTCCCGCCTCTGGCAAAGCCCGGAGCCCCAGCGCGGCCGGCCCTGCGGATAGGGCGCCAAGGGCAGGGGAAGAGCGGGCAGAGCTTTCGGGGCTGGGCCCTTGCCTGCGGGAGCAGGAGCCCGACGTCCGCCCCTCCGGAAAAGAGGCTCGGCGGCGGCCGAGGGGCCCCGAGGGCTCCCGCCTCTGGCAAAGCCCGGAGCCCCAGCGCGGCCGGCCCTGCGGATAGGGCGCCAAGGGCAGGGGAAGAGCGGGCAGAGCTTTCGGGGCTGGGCCCTTGCCTGCGGGAGCAGGAGCCCGACGTCCGCCCCTCCGGAAAAGAGGCTCGGCGGCGGCCGAGGGGCCCCGAGGGCTCCCGCCTCTGGCAAAGCCCGGAGCCCCAGCGCGGCCGGCCCTGCGGATAGGGCGCCAAGGGCAGGGGAAGAGCGGGCAGAGCTTTCGGGGCTGGGCCCTTGCCTGCGGGAGCAGGAGCGCGACGTCCGCCCCTCCGGAAAAGAGGCTCGGCGGCGGCCGAGGGGCCCCGAGGGCTCCCGCCTCTGGCAAAGCCCGGAGCCCCAGCGCGGCCGGCCCTGCGGATAGGGCGCCAAGGGCAGGGGAAGAGCGGGCAGAGCTTTCGGGGCTGGGCCCTTGCCTGCGGGAGCAGGAGCGCGACGTCCGCCCCTCCGGAAAAGAGGCTCGGCGGCGGCCGAGGGGCCCCGAGGGCTCCCGCCTCTGGCAAAGCCCGGAGCCCCAGCGCGGCCGGCCCTGCGGATAGGGCGCCAAGGGCAGGGGAAGAGCGGGCAGAGCTTTCGGGGCTGGGCCCTTGCCTGCGGGAGCAGGAGCCCGACGTCCGCCCCTCCGGAAAAGAGGCTCGGCGGCGGCCGAGGGGCCCCGAGGGCTCCCGCCTCTGGCAAAGCCCGGAGCCCCAGCGCGGCCGGCCCTGCGGATAGGGCGCCAAGGGCAGGGGAAGAGCGGGCAGAGCTTTCGGGGCTGGGCCCTTGCCTGCGGGAGCAGGAGCCCGACGTCCGCCCCTCCGGAAAAGAGGCTCGGCGGCGGCCGAGGGGCCCCGAGGGCTCCCGCCTCTGGCAAAGCCCGGAGCCCCAGCGCGGCCGGCCCTGCGGATAGGGCGCCAAGGGCAGGGGAAGAGCGGGCAGAGCTTTCGGGGCTGGGCCCTTGCCTGCGGGAGCAGGAGCCCGACGTCCGCCCCTCCGGAAAAGAGGCTCGGTGGCGGCCGAGGGGCCCCGAGGGCTCCCGCCTCTGGCAAAGCCCGGAGCCCCAGCGCGGCCGGCCCTGCGGATAGGGCGCCAAGGGCAGGGGAAGAGCGGGCAGAGCTTTCGGGGCTGGGCCCTTGCCTGCGGGAGCAGGAGCCCGACGTCCGCCCCTCCGGAAAAGAGGCTCGGCGGCGGCCGAGGGGCCCCGAGGGCTCCCGCCTCTGGCAAAGCCCGGAGCCCCAGCGCGGCCGGCCCTGCGCATAGGGCGCCAAGGGCAGGGGAAGAGCGGGCAGAGCTTTCGGGGCTGGGCCCTTGCCTGCGGGAGCAGGAGCCCGACGTCCGCCCCTCCAGAAAAGAGGCTCGGCGGCGGCCGAGGGGCCCCGAGGGCTCCCGCCTCTGGCAAAGCCCGGAGCCCCAGCGCGGCCAGCCCTGCGGATAGGGCGCCAAGGGCAGGGGAAGAGCGGGCAGAGCTTTCGGGGCTGGGCCCTTGCCTGCGGGAGCAGGAGCCCGACGTCCGCCCCTCCGGAAAAGAGGCTCGGCGGCGGCCGAGGGGCCCCGAGGGCTCCCGCCTCTGGCAAAGCCCGGAGCCCCAGCGCGGCCGGCCCTGCGGATAGGGCGCCAAGGGCAGGGGAAGAGCGGGCAGAGCTTTCGGGGCTGGGCCCTTGCCTGCGGGAGCAGGAGCCCGACGTCCGCCCCTCCGGAAAAGAGGCTCGGCGGCGGCCGAGGGGCCCCGAGGGCTCCCGCCTCTGGCAAAGCCCGGAGCCCCAGCGCGGCCGGCCCTGCGGATAGGGCGCCAAGGGCAGGGGAAGAGCGGGCAGAGCTTTCGGGGCTGGGCCCTTGCCTGCGGGAGCAGGAGCCCGACGTCCGCCCCTCCGGAAAAGAGGCTCGGCGGCGGCCGAGGGGCCCCGAGGGCTCCCGCCTCTGGCAAAGCCCGGAGCCCCAGCGCGGCCGGCCCTGCGGATAGGGCGCCAAGGGCAGGGGAAGAGCGGGCAGAGCTTTCGGGGCTGGGCCCTTGCCTGCGGGAGCAGGAGCCCGACGTCCGCCCCTCCGGAAAAGAGGCTCGGCGGCGGCCGAGGGGCCCCGAGGGCTCCCGCCTCTGGCAAAGCCCGGAGCCCCAGCGCGGCCGGCCCTGCGGATAGGGCGCCAAGGGCAGGGGAAGAGCGGGCAGAGCTTTCGGGGCTGGGCCCTTGCCTGCGGGGAGCAGGAGCCCGACGTCCGCCCCTCCGGAAAAGAGGCTCGGCGGCGGCCGAGGGGCCCCGAGGGCTCCCGCCTCTGGCAAAGCCCGGAGCCCCAGCGCGGCCGGCCCTGCGGATAGGGCGCCAAGGGCAGGGGAAGAGCGGGCAGAGCTTTCGGGGCTGGGCCCTTGCCTGCGGGAGCAGGAGCGCGACGTCCGCCCCTCCGGAAAAGAGGCTCGGCGGCGGCCGAGGGGCCCCGAGGGCTCCCGCCTCTGGCAAAGCCCGGAGCCCCAGCGCGGCCGGCCCTGCGCATAGGGCGCCAAGGGCAGGGGAAGAGCGGGCAGAGCTTTCGGGGCTGGGCCCTTGCCTGCGGGAGCAGGAGCCCGACGTCCGCCCCTCCGGAAAAGAGGCTCGGCGGCGGCCGAGGGGCCCCGAGGGCTCCCGCCTCTGGCAAAGCCCGGAGCCCCAGCGCGGCCGGCCCTGCGGATAGGGCGCCAAGGGCAGGGGAAGAGCGGGCAGAGCTTTCGGGGCTGGGCCCTTGCCTGCGGGAGCAGGAGCGCGACGTCCGCCCCTCCGGAAAAGAGGCTCGGCGGCGGCCGAGGGGCCCCGAGGGCTCCCGCCTCTGGCAAAGCCCGGAGCCCCAGCGCGGCCGGCCCTGCGGATAGGGCGCCAAGGGCAGGGGAAGAGCGGGCAGAGCTTTCGGGGCTGGGCCCTTGCCTGCGGGAGCAGGAGCGCGACGTCCGCCCCTCCGGAAAAGAGGCTCGGCGGCGGCCCAGGGGCCCCGAGGGCTCCCGCCTCTGGCAAAGCCCGGAGCCCCAGCGCGGCCGGCCCTGCGGATAGGGCGCCAAGGGCAGGGGAAGAGCGGGCAGAGCTTTCGGGGCTGGGCCCTTGCCTGCGGGAGCAGGAGCCCGACGTCCGCCCCTCCGGAAAAGAGGCTCGGCGGCGGCCGAGGGGCCCCGAGGGCTCCCGCCTCTGGCAAAGCCCGGAGCCCCAGCGCGGCCGGCCCTGCGCATAGGGCGCCAAGGGCAGGGGAAGAGCGGGCAGAGCTTTCGGGGCTGGGCCCTTGCCTGCGGGAGCAGGAGCCCGACGTCCGCCCCTCCGGAAAAGAGGCTCGGCGGCGGCCGAGGGGCCCCGAGGGCTCCCGCCTCTGGCAAAGCCCGGAGCCCCAGCGCGGCCGGCCCTGCGCATAGGGCGCCAAGGGCAGGGGAAGAGCGGGCAGAGCTTTCGGGGCTGGGCCCTTGCCTGCGGGAGCAGGAGCGCGACGTCCGCCCCTCCGGAAAAGAGGCTCGGCGGCGGCCGAGGGGCCCCGAGGGCTCCCGCCTCTGGCAAAGCCCGGAGCCCCAGCGCGGCCGGCCCTGCGGATAGGGCGCCAAGGGCAGGGGAAGAGCGGGCAGAGCTTTCAGGGCTGGGCCCTTGCCTGCGGGAGCAGGAGCCCGACGTCCGCCCCTCCGGAAAAGAGGCTCGGCGGCGGCCCAGGGGCCCCGAGGGCTCCCGCCTCTGGCAAAGCCCGGAGCCCCAGCGCGGCCGGCCCTGCGGATAGGGCGCCAAGGGCAGGGGAAGAGCGGGCAGAGCTTTCGGGGCTGGGCCCTTGCCTGCGGGAGCAGGAGCCCGACGTCCGCCCCTCCGGAAAAGAGGCTCGGCGGCGGCCGAGGGGCCCCGAGGGCTCCCGCCTCTGGCAAAGCCCGGAGCCCCAGCGCGGCCGGCCCTGCGGATAGGGCGCCAAGGGCAGGGGAAGAGCGGGCAGAGCTTTCGGGGCTGGGCCCTTGCCTGCGGGAGCAGGAGCCCGACGTCCGCCCCTCCGGAAAAGAGGCTCGGCGGCGGCCGAGGGGCCCCGAGGGCTCCCGCCTCTGGCAAAGCCCGGAGCCCCAGCGCGGCCGGCCCTGCGGATAGGGCGCCAAGGGCAGGGGAAGAGCGGGCAGAGCTTTCGGGGCTGGGCCCTTGCCTGCGGGAGCAGGAGCCCGACGTCCGCCCCTCCGGAAAAGAGGCTCGGCGGCGGCCGACGGGCCCCGAGGGCTCCCGCCTCTGGCAAAGCCCGGAGCCCCAGCGCGGCCGGCCCTGCGCATAGGGCGCCAAGGGCAGGGGAAGAGCGGGCAGAGCTTTCGGGGCTGGGCCCTTGCCTGCGGGAGCAGGAGCCCGACGTCCGCCCCTCCGGAAAAGAGGCTCGGCGGCGGCCGAGGGGCCCCGAGGGCTCCCGCCTCTGGCAAAGCCCGGAGCCCCAGCGCGGCCGGCCCTGCGCATAGGGCGCCAAGGGCAGGGGAAGAGCGGGCAGAGCTTTCGGGGCTGGGCCCTTGCCTGCGGGAGCAGGAGCCCGACGTCCGCCCCTCCAGAAAAGAGGCTCGGCGGCGGCCGAGGGGCCCCGAGGGCTCCCGCCTCTGGCAAAGCCCGGAGCCCCAGCGCGGCCAGCCCTGCGGATAGGGCGCCAAGGGCAGGGGAAGAGCGGGCAGAGCTTTCGGGGCTGGGCCCTTGCCTGCGGGAGCAGGAGCCCGACGTCCGCCCCTCCGGAAAAGAGGCTCGGCGGCGGCCGAGGGGCCCCGAGGGCTCCCGCCTCTGGCAAAGCCCGGAGCCCCAGCGCGGCCGGCCCTGCGGATAGGGCGCCAAGGGCAGGGGAAGAGCGGGCAGAGCTTTCGGGGCTGGGCCCTTGCCTGCGGGAGCAGGAGCCCGACGTCCGCCCCTCCGGAAAAGAGGCTCGGCGGCGGCCGAGGGGCCCCGAGGGCTCCCGCCTCTGGCAAAGCCCGGAGCCCCAGCGCGGCCGGCCCTGCGCATAGGGCGCCAAGGGCAGGGGAAGAGCGGGCAGAGCTTTCGGGGCTGGGCCCTTGCCTGCGGGAGCAGGAGCCCGACGTCCGCCCCTCCGGAAAAGAGGCTCGGCGGCGGCCGAGGGGCCCCGAGGGCTCCCGCCTCTGGCAAAGCCCGGAGCCCCAGCGCGGCCGGCCCTGCGCATAGGGCGCCAAGGGCAGGGGAAGAGCGGGCAGAGCTTTCGGGGCTGGGCCCTTGCCTGCGGGAGCAGGAGCGCGACGTCCGCCCCTCCGGAAAAGAGGCTCGGCGGCGGCCGAGGGGCCCCGAGGGCTCCCGCCTCTGGCAAAGCCCGGAGCCCCAGCGCGGCCGGCCCTGCGCATAGGGCGCCAAGGGCAGGGGAAGAGCGGGCAGAGCTTTCGGGGCTGGGCCCTTGCCTGTGGGAGCAGGAGCCCGACGTCCGCCCCTCCGGAAAAGAGGCTCGGCGGCGGCCGAGGGGCCCCGAGGGCTCCCGCCTCTGGCAAAGCCCGGAGCCCCAGCGCGGCCGGCCCTGCGGATAGGGCGCCAAGGGCAGGGGAAGAGCGGGCAGAGCTTTCGGGGCTGGGCCCTTGCCTGCGGGAGCAGGAGCCCGACGTCCGCCCCTCCGGAAAAGAGGCTCGGCGGCGGCCGAGGGGCCCCGAGGGCTCCCGCCTCTGGCAAAGCCCGGAGCCCCAGCGCGGCCGGCCCTGCGCATAGGGCGCCAAGGGCAGGGGAAGAGCGGGCAGAGCTTTCGGGGCTGGGCCCTTGCCTGCGGGAGCAGGAGCCCGACGTCCGCCCCTCCGGAAAAGAGGCTCGGCGGCGGCCGAGGGGCCCCGAGGGCTCCCGCCTCTGGCAAAGCCCGGAGCCCCAGCGCGGCCGGCCCTGCGGATAGGGCGCCAAGGGCAGGGGAAGAGCGGGCAGAGCTTTCGGGGCTGGGCCCTTGCCTGCGGGAGCAGGAGCCCGACGTCCGCCCCTCCGGAAAAGAGGCTCGGCGGCGGCCGAGGGGCCCCGAGGGCTCCCGCCTCTGGCAAAGCCCGGAGCCCCAGCGCGGCCGGCCCTGCGGATAGGGCGCCAAGGGCAGGGGAAGAGCGGGCAGAGCTTTCGGGGCTGGGCCCTTGCCTGCGGGAGCAGGAGCCCGACGTCCGCCCCTCCGGAAAAGAGGCTCGGCGGCGGCCGAGGGGCCCCGAGGGCTCCCGCCTCTGGCAAAGCCCGGAGCCCCAGCGCGGCCGGCCCTGCGGATAGGGCGCCAAGGGCAGGGGAAGAGCGGGCAGAGCTTTCGGGGCTGGGCCCTTGCCTGCGGGAGCAGGAGCGCGACGTCCGCCCCTCCGGAAAAGAGGCTCGGCGGCGGCCGAGGGGCCCCGAGGGCTCCCGCCTCTGGCAAAGCCCGGAGCCCCAGCGCGGCCGGCCCTGCGGATAGGGCGCCAAGGGCAGGGGAAGAGCGGGCAGAGCTTTCGGGGCTGGGCCCTTGCCTGCGGGAGCAGGAGCGCGACGTCCGCCCCTCCGGAAAAGAGGCTCGGCGGCGGCCAGGGGCCCCGAGGGCTCCCGCCTCTGGCAAAGCCCGGAGCCCCAGCGCGGCCGGCCCTGCGGATAGGGCGCCAAGGGCAGGGGAAGAGCGGGCAGAG